>NW_024466146.1:8590000-8859488 GCF_017591425.1 Ochotona curzoniae | reverse complement strand
CCCCCCCTCGGTCTACTCACCCCGAAGGAAGCGGCCCCCGAAACCCAGCAGGCCCGGGGAGGACGGCTCACCATGTGCCCATGGCGGCCGTCCGGGATCCAGGCATGAGACGCCCCGTCCTGAGACCCACCAGCTGCCAGGAGGCAGCTGGAGGTTTAAATAACCCAGGCCCAAGGTCGCGCCCCTCCCAAATCCCATTCACCGCCCCATGAAGGCGGCGGGTGGGCCCCGGACCTGCCCAGTCCCGGAGGCCTCCCCCCCTCGGTCTACTCACCCCGAAGGAAGCGGCCCCCGAAACCCAGCAGGCCCGGGGAGGACGGCTCACCATGTGCCCATGGCGGCCGTCCGGGATCCAGGCATGAGACGCCCCGTCCTGAGACCCACCAGCTGCCAGGAGGCAGCTGGAGGTTTAAATAACCCAGGCCCAAGGTCGCGCCCCTCCCAAATCCCATTCACCGCCCCATGAAGGCGGCGGGTGGGCCCCGGACCTGCCCAGTCCCGGAGGCCTCCCCCCCTCGGTCTACTCACCCCGAAGGAAGCGGCCCCCGAAACCCAGCAGGCCCGGGGAGGACGGCTCACCATGTGCCCATGGCGGCCGTCCGGGATCCAGGCATGAGACGCCCCGTCCTGAGACCCACCAGCTGCCAGGAGGCAGCTGGAGGTTTAAATAACCCAGGCCCAAGGTCGCGCCCCTCCCAAATCCCATTCACCGCCCCATGAAGGCGGCGGGTGGGCCCCGGACCTGCCCAGTCCCGGAGGCCTCCCCCCCTCGGTCTACTCACCCCGAAGGAAGCGGCCCCCGAAACCCAGCAGGCCCGGGGAGGACGGCTCACCATGTGCCCATGGCGGCCGTCCGGGATCCAGGCATGAGACGCCCCGTCCTGAGACCCACCAGCTGCCAGGAGGCAGCTGGAGGTTTAAATAACCCAGGCCCAAGGTCGCGCCCCTCCCAAATCCCATTCACCGCCCCATGAAGGCGGCGGGTGGGCCCCGGACCTGCCCAGTCCCGGAGGCCTCCCCCCCTCGGTCTACTCACCCCGAAGGAAGCGGCCCCCGAAACCCAGCAGGCCCGGGGAGGACGGCTCACCATGTGCCCATGGCGGCCGTCCGGGATCCAGGCATGAGACGCCCCGTCCTGAGACCCACCAGCTGCCAGGAGGCTGCTGGAGGTTTAAATAACCCAGGCCCAAGGTCGCGCCCCTCCCAAATCCCATTCACCGCCCCATGAAGGCGGCGGGTGGGCCCCGGACCTGCCCAGTCCCGGAGGCCTCCCCCCCTCGGTCTACTCACCCCGAAGGAAGCGGCCCCCGAAACCCAGCAGGCCCGGGGAGGACGGCTCACCATGTGCCCATGGCGGCCGTCCGGGATCCAGGCATGAGACGCCCCGTCCTGAGACCCACCAGCTGCCAGGAGGCTGCTGGAGGTTTAAATAACCCAGGCCCAAGGTCGCGCCCCTCCCAAATCCCATTCACCGCCCCATGAAGGCGGCGGGTGGGCCCCGGACCTGCCCAGTCCCGGAGGCCTCCCCCCCTCGGTCTACTCACCCCGAAGGAAGCGGCCCCCGAAACCCAGCAGGCCCGGGGAGGACGGCTCACCATGTGCCCATGGCGGCCGTCCGGGATCCAGGCATGAGACGCCCCGTCCTGAGACCCACCAGCTGCCAGGAAGGTGCTGGAGGTTTAAATAACCCAGGCCCAAGGTCGCGCCCCTCCCAAATCCCATTCACCGCCCCATGAAGGCGGCGGGTGGGCCCCGGACCTGCCCAGTCCCGGAGGCCTCCCCCCCTCGGTCTACTCACCCCGAAGGAAGCGGCCCCCGAAACCCAGCAGGCCCGGGGAGGACGGCTCACCATGTGCCCATGGCGGCCGTCCGGGATCCAGGCATGAGACGCCCCGTCCTGAGACCCACCAGCTGCCAGGAAGGTGCTGGAGGTTTAAATAACCCAGGCCCAAGGTCGCGCCCCTCCCAAATCCCATTCACCGCCCCATGAAGGCGGCGGGTGGGCCCCGGACCTGCCCAGTCCCGGAGGCCTCCCCCCCTCGGTCTACTCACCCCGAAGGAAGCGGCCCCCGAAACCCAGCAGGCCCGGGGAGGACGGCTCACCATGTGCCCATGGCGGCCGTCCGGGATCCAGGCATGAGACGCCCCGTCCTGAGACCCACCAGCTGCCAGGAAGGTGCTGGAGGTTTAAATAACCCAGGCCCAAGGTCGCGCCCCTCCCAAATCCCATTCACCGCCCCATGAAGGCGGCGGGTGGGCCCCGGACCTGCCCAGTCCCGGAGGCCTCCCCCCCTCGGTCTACTCACCCCGAAGGAAGCGGCCCCCGAAACCCAGCAGGCCCGGGGAGGACGGCTCACCATGTGCCCATGGCGGCCGTCCGGGATCCAGGCATGAGACGCCCCGTCCTGAGACCCACCAGCTGCCAGGAAGGTGCTGGAGGTTTAAATAACCCAGGCCCAAGGTCGCGCCCCTCCCAAATCCCATTCACCGCCCCATGAAGGCGGCGGGTGGGCCCCGGACCTGCCCAGTCCCGGAGGCCTCCCCCCCTCGGTCTACTCACCCCGAAGGAAGCGGCCCCCGAAACCCAGCAGGCCCGGGGAGGACGGCTCACCATGTGCCCATGGCGGCCGTCCGGGATCCAGGCATGAGACGCCCCGTCCTGAGACCCACCAGCTGCCAGGAAGGTGCTGGAGGTTTAAATAACCCAGGCCCAAGGTCGCGCCCCTCCCAAATCCCATTCACCGCCCCATGAAGGCGGCGGGTGGGCCCCGGACCTGCCCAGTCCCGGAGGCCTCCCCCCCTCGGTCTACTCACCCCGAAGGAAGCGGCCCCCGAAACCCAGCAGGCCCGGGGAGGACGGCTCACCATGTGCCCATGGCGGCCGTCCGGGATCCAGGCATGAGACGCCCCGTCCTGAGACCCACCAGCTGCCAGGAAGGTGCTGGAGGTTTAAATAACCCAGGCCCAAGGTCGCGCCCCTCCCAAATCCCATTCACCGCCCCATGAAGGCGGCGGGTGGGCCCCGGACCTGCCCAGTCCCGGAGGCCTCCCCCCCTCGGTCTACTCACCCCGAAGGAAGCGGCCCCCGAAACCCAGCAGGCCCGGGGAGGACGGCTCACCATGTGCCCATGGCGGCCGTCCGGGATCCAGGCATGAGACGCCCCGTCCTGAGACCCACCAGCTGCCAGGAAGGTGCTGGAGGTTTAAATAACCCAGGCCCAAGGTCGCGCCCCTCCCAAATCCCATTCACCGCCCCATGAAGGCGGCGGGTGGGCCCCGGACCTGCCCAGTCCCGGAGGCCTCCCCCCCTCGGTCTACTCACCCCGAAGGAAGCGGCCCCCGAAACCCAGCAGGCCCGGGGAGGACGGCTCACCATGTGCCCATGGCGGCCGTCCGGGATCCAGGCATGAGACGCCCCGTCCTGAGACCCACCAGCTGCCAGGAAGGTGCTGGAGGTTTAAATAACCCAGGCCCAAGGTCGCGCCCCTCCCAAATCCCATTCACCGCCCCATGAAGGCGGCGGGTGGGCCCCGGACCTGCCCAGTCCCGGAGGCCTCCCCCCCTCGGTCTACTCACCCCGAAGGAAGCGGCCCCCGAAACCCAGCAGGCCCGGGGAGGACGGCTCACCATGTGCCCATGGCGGCCGTCCGGGATCCAGGCATGAGACGCCCCGTCCTGAGACCCACCAGCTGCCAGGAGGTGCTGGAGGTTTAAATAACCCAGGCCCAAGGTCGCGCCCCTCCCAAATCCCATTCACCGCCCCATGAAGGCGGCGGGTGGGCCCCGGACCTGCCCAGTCCCGGAGGCCTCCCCCCCTCGGTCTACTCACCCCGAAGGAAGCGGCCCCCGAAACCCAGCAGGCCCGGGGAGGACGGCTCACCATGTGCCCATGGCGGCCGTCCGGGATCCAGGCATGAGACGCCCCGTCCTGAGACCCACCAGCTGCCAGGAAGGTGCTGGAGGTTTAAATAACCCAGGCCCAAGGTCGCGCCCCTCCCAAATCCCATTCACCGCCCCATGAAGGCGGCGGGTGGGCCCCGGACCTGCCCAGTCCCGGAGGCCTCCCCCCCTCGGTCTACTCACCCCGAAGGAAGCGGCCCCCGAAACCCAGCAGGCCCGGGGAGGACGGCTCACCATGTGCCCATGGCGGCCGTCCGGGATCCAGGCATGAGACGCCCCGTCCTGAGACCCACCAGCTGCCAGGAAGGCAGCTGGAGGTTTAAATAACCCAGGCCCAAGGTCGCGCCCCTCCCAAATCCCATTCACCGCCCCATGAAGGCGGCGGGTGGGCCCCGGACCTGCCCAGTCCCGGAGGCCTCCCCCCCTCGGTCTACTCACCCCGAAGGAAGCGGCCCCCGAAACCCAGCAGGCCCGGGGAGGACGGCTCACCATGTGCCCATGGCGGCCGTCCGGGATCCAGGCATGAGACGCCCCGTCCTGAGACCCACCAGCTGCCAGGAGGCTGCTGGAGGTTTAAATAACCCAGGCCCAAGGTCGCGCCCCTCCCAAATCCCATTCACCGCCCCATGAAGGCGGCGGGTGGGCCCCGGACCTGCCCAGTCCCGGAGGCCTCCCCCCCTCGGTCTACTCACCCCGAAGGAAGCGGCCCCCGAAACCCAGCAGGCCCGGGGAGGACGGCTCACCATGTGCCCATGGCGGCCGTCCGGGATCCAGGCATGAGACGCCCCGTCCTGAGACCCACCAGCTGCCAGGAGGTGCTGGAGGTTTAAATAACCCAGGCCCAAGGTCGCGCCCCTCCCAAATCCCATTCACCGCCCCATGAAGGCGGCGGGTGGGCCCCGGACCTGCCCAGTCCCGGAGGCCTCCCCCCCTCGGTCTACTCACCCCGAAGGAAGCGGCCCCCGAAACCCAGCAGGCCCGGGGAGGACGGCTCACCATGTGCCCATGGCGGCCGTCCGGGATCCAGGCATGAGACGCCCCGTCCTGAGACCCACCAGCTGCCAGGAGGTGCTGGAGGTTTAAATAACCCAGGCCCAAGGTCGCGCCCCTCCCAAATCCCATTCACCGCCCCATGAAGGCGGCGGGTGGGCCCCGGACCTGCCCAGTCCCGGAGGCCTCCCCCCCTCGGTCTACTCACCCCGAAGGAAGCGGCCCCCGAAACCCAGCAGGCCCGGGGAGGACGGCTCACCATGTGCCCATGGCGGCCGTCCGGGATCCAGGCATGAGACGCCCCGTCCTGAGACCCACCAGCTGCCAGGAAGGCTGCTGGAGGTTTAAATAACCCAGGCCCAAGGTCGCGCCCCTCCCAAATCCCATTCACCGCCCCATGAAGGCGGCGGGTGGGCCCCGGACCTGCCCAGTCCCGGAGGCCTCCCCCCCTCGGTCTACTCACCCCGAAGGAAGCGGCCCCCGAAACCCAGCAGGCCCGGGGAGGACGGCTCACCATGTGCCCATGGCGGCCGTCCGGGATCCAGGCATGAGACGCCCCGTCCTGAGACCCACCAGCTGCCAGGAGGCAGCTGGAGGTTTAAATAACCCAGGCCCAAGGTCGCGCCCCTCCCAAATCCCATTCACCGCCCCATGAAGGCGGCGGGTGGGCCCCGGACCTGCCCAGTCCCGGAGGCCTCCCCCCCTCGGTCTACTCACCCCGAAGGAAGCGGCCCCCGAAACCCAGCAGGCCCGGGGAGGACGGCTCACCATGTGCCCATGGCGGCCGTCCGGGATCCAGGCATGAGACGCCCCGTCCTGAGACCCACCAGCTGCCAGGAGGCAGCTGGAGGTTTAAATAACCCAGGCCCAAGGTCGCGCCCCTCCCAAATCCCATTCACCGCCCCATGAAGGCGGCGGGTGGGCCCCGGACCTGCCCAGTCCCGGAGGCCTCCCCCCCTCGGTCTACTCACCCCGAAGGAAGCGGCCCCCGAAACCCAGCAGGCCCGGGGAGGACGGCTCACCATGTGCCCATGGCGGCCGTCCGGGATCCAGGCATGAGACGCCCCGTCCTGAGACCCACCAGCTGCCAGGAGGCAGCTGGAGGTTTAAATAACCCAGGCCCAAGGTCGCGCCCCTCCCAAATCCCATTCACCGCCCCATGAAGGCGGCGGGTGGGCCCCGGACCTGCCCAGTCCCGGAGGCCTCCCCCCCTCGGTCTACTCACCCCGAAGGAAGCGGCCCCCGAAACCCAGCAGGCCCGGGGAGGACGGCTCACCATGTGCCCATGGCGGCCGTCCGGGATCCAGGCATGAGACGCCCCGTCCTGAGACCCACCAGCTGCCAGGAAGGTGCTGGAGGTTTAAATAACCCAGGCCCAAGGTCGCGCCCCTCCCAAATCCCATTCACCGCCCCATGAAGGCGGCGGGTGGGCCCCGGACCTGCCCAGTCCCGGAGGCCTCCCCCCCTCGGTCTACTCACCCCGAAGGAAGCGGCCCCCGAAACCCAGCAGGCCCGGGGAGGACGGCTCACCATGTGCCCATGGCGGCCGTCCGGGATCCAGGCATGAGACGCCCCGTCCTGAGACCCACCAGCTGCCAGGAAGGTGCTGGAGGTTTAAATAACCCAGGCCCAAGGTCGCGCCCCTCCCAAATCCCATTCACCGCCCCATGAAGGCGGCGGGTGGGCCCCGGACCTGCCCAGTCCCAGGAGGCCTCCCCCCCTCGGTCTACTCAACCCCGAACGGCCCACGCCACCCACACCAAGCACCCTGCCCAACGCGCCAACCAATACGTCAACACAGCGCAAGGCGCTGGGATCCAGGCCTCACGAGCCCCTCCCAGACCCTTACACACTCCGCCCTAGGCACGGTGACTGCCCAGTAATCACCCCACGGTCACCAACAACTCCAAGACACCTCCCCAAACCCACCACCGCCCCGAGGACGGTCACCACTGCCCATCCCGTCAGTCCACATACCCCTCCAGACACCCACCCCACCGGAAACTCCCCCCAACCCCCACTCAGACCCTCAACTCACCTCCTGACACCAACTGGCCCCGACCGCATCCCAGGCTCATCCCTTCACTCACTGAAGAACCCACCCAACCCCAGAGCAACGGCTCAACATTTCACCATGACCCCCAGGCCCACGGACGCCCCCCTCACCACCACTGCCACTTCACAAACCAGCCTCATCGACACTCCACCATCCCGCCCCACACGCGACCTGCCCACAGCTCCCCCACCTCCCACCAACTCCCAAGGACCCTACTCAACCCCGCCACACAACAGGACCAGCGGCCCCCAGAAACCACACGCACTTGGACCCCACTGCGGACCGTCGCAAGGTCCGCACCCATCCAAACCATCAACCGCCATAACACGTGGCCCGGATCACAGTCACTGAGCTCACCCCTGTCTACTCACACCCACACAGCTGCCGACCACGCCCACGCTCACTGGACCCGCGGCCTAACAATAACCCCAGCTCCAATCCCACCAGCTCACATCTCTCAAATAACCATCACCGCCCCACCCTACCACCTCACCCCCCAGACCAGACAGTCCCACGACCCTCCTCCCCACCCTCCGCCCCACTCACACCACGCCCAAGGAAGCGGCCCCCGAAACCCAGCAGGCCCGGGGAGGACGGCTCACCATGTGCCCATGGCGGCCGTCCGGGATCCAGGCATGAGACGCCCCGTCCTGAGACCCACCAGCTGCCAGGAAGGTGCTGGAGGTTTAAATAACCCAGGCCCAAGGTCGCGCCCCTCCCAAATCCCATTCACCGCCCCATGAAGGCGGCGGGTGGGCCCCGGACCTGCCCAGTCCCGGAGGCCTCCCCCCCTCGGTCTACTCACCCCGAAGGAAGCGGCCCCCGAAACCCAGCAGGCCCGGGGAGGACGGCTCACCATGTGCCCATGGCGGCCGTCCGGGATCCAGGCATGAGACGCCCCGTCCTGAGACCCACCAGCTGCCAGGAAGGTGCTGGAGGTTTAAATAACCCAGGCCCAAGGTCGCGCCCCTCCCAAATCCCATTCACCGCCCCATGAAGGCGGCGGGTGGGCCCCGGACCTGCCCAGTCCCGGAGGCCTCCCCCCCTCGGTCTACTCACCCCGAAGGAAGCGGCCCCCGAAACCCAGCAGGCCCGGGGAGGACGGCTCACCATGTGCCCATGGCGGCCGTCCGGGATCCAGGCATGAGACGCCCCGTCCTGAGACCCACCAGCTGCCAGGAAGGTGCTGGAGGTTTAAATAACCCAGGCCCAAGGTCGCGCCCCTCCCAAATCCCATTCACCGCCCCATGAAGGCGGCGGGTGGGCCCCGGACCTGCCCAGTCCCGGAGGCCTCCCCCCCTCGGTCTACTCACCCCGAAGGAAGCGGCCCCCGAAACCCAGCAGGCCCGGGGAGGACGGCTCACCATGTGCCCATGGCGGCCGTCCGGGATCCAGGCATGAGACGCCCCGTCCTGAGACCCACCAGCTGCCAGGAAGGTGCTGGAGGTTTAAATAACCCAGGCCCAAGGTCGCGCCCCTCCCAAATCCCATTCACCGCCCCATGAAGGCGGCGGGTGGGCCCCGGACCTGCCCAGTCCCGGAGGCCTCCCCCCCTCGGTCTACTCACCCCGAAGGAAGCGGCCCCCGAAACCCAGCAGGCCCGGGGAGGACGGCTCACCATGTGCCCATGGCGGCCGTCCGGGATCCAGGCATGAGACGCCCCGTCCTGAGACCCACCAGCTGCCAGGAAGGTGCTGGAGGTTTAAATAACCCAGGCCCAAGGTCGCGCCCCTCCCAAATCCCATTCACCGCCCCATGAAGGCGGCGGGTGGGCCCCGGACCTGCCCAGTCCCGGAGGCCTCCCCCCCTCGGTCTACTCACCCCGAAGGAAGCGGCCCCCGAAACCCAGCAGGCCCGGGGAGGACGGCTCACCATGTGCCCATGGCGGCCGTCCGGGATCCAGGCATGAGACGCCCCGTCCTGAGACCCACCAGCTGCCAGGAAGGTGCTGGAGGTTTAAATAACCCAGGCCCAAGGTCGCGCCCCTCCCAAATCCCATTCACCGCCCCATGAAGGCGGCGGGTGGGCCCCGGACCTGCCCAGTCCCGGAGGCCTCCCCCCCTCGGTCTACTCACCCCGAAGGAAGCGGCCCCCGAAACCCAGCAGGCCCGGGGAGGACGGCTCACCATGTGCCCATGGCGGCCGTCCGGGATCCAGGCATGAGACGCCCCGTCCTGAGACCCACCCTCCCAAATCCCATTCACCGCCCCATGAAGGCGGCGGGTGGGCCCCGGACCTGCCCAGTCCCGGAGGCCTCCCCCCCTCGGTCTACTCACCCCGAAGGAAGCGGCCCCCGAAACCCAGCAGGCCCGGGGAGGACGGCTCACCATGTGCCCATGGCGGCCGTCCGGGATCCAGGCATGAGACGCCCCGTCCTGAGACCCACCAGCTGCCAGGAAGGTGCTGGAGGTTTAAATAACCCAGGCCCAAGGTCGCGCCCCTCCCAAATCCCATTCACCGCCCCATGAAGGCGGCGGGTGGGCCCCGGACCTGCCCAGTCCCGGAGGCCTCCCCCCCTCGGTCTACTCACCCCGAAGGAAGCGGCCCCCGAAACCCAGCAGGCCCGGGGAGGACGGCTCACCATGTGCCCATGGCGGCCGTCCGGGATCCAGGCATGAGACGCCCCGTCCTGAGACCCACCAGCTGCCAGGAAGGTGCTGGAGGTTTAAATAACCCAGGCCCAAGGTCGCGCCCCTCCCAAATCCCATTCACCGCCCCATGAAGGCGGCGGGTGGGCCCCGGACCTGCCCAGTCCCGGAGGCCTCCCCCCCTCGGTCTACTCACCCCGAAGGAAGCGGCCCCCGAAACCCAGCAGGCCCGGGGAGGACGGCTCACCATGTGCCCATGGCGGCCGTCCGGGATCCAGGCATGAGACGCCCCGTCCTGAGACCCACCAGCTGCCAGGAAGGTGCTGGAGGTTTAAATAACCCAGGCCCAAGGTCGCGCCCCTCCCAAATCCCATTCACCGCCCCATGAAGGCGGCGGGTGGGCCCCGGACCTGCCCAGTCCCGGAGGCCTCCCCCCCTCGGTCTACTCACCCCGAAGGAAGCGGCCCCCGAAACCCAGCAGGCCCGGGGAGGACGGCTCACCATGTGCCCATGGCGGCCGTCCGGGATCCAGGCATGAGACGCCCCGTCCTGAGACCCACCAGCTGCCAGGAAGGTGCTGGAGGTTTAAATAACCCAGGCCCAAGGTCGCGCCCCTCCCAAATCCCATTCACCGCCCCATGAAGGCGGCGGGTGGGCCCCGGACCTGCCCAGTCCCGGAGGCCTCCCCCCCTCGGTCTACTCACCCCGAAGGAAGCGGCCCCCGAAACCCAGCAGGCCCGGGGAGGACGGCTCACCATGTGCCCATGGCGGCCGTCCGGGATCCAGGCATGAGACGCCCCGTCCTGAGACCCACCAGCTGCCAGGAAGGTGCTGGAGGTTTAAATAACCCAGGCCCAAGGTCGCGCCCCTCCCAAATCCCATTCACCGCCCCATGAAGGCGGCGGGTGGGCCCCGGACCTGCCCAGTCCCGGAGGCCTCCCCCCCTCGGTCTACTCACCCCGAAGGAAGCGGCCCCCGAAACCCAGCAGGCCCGGGGAGGACGGCTCACCATGTGCCCATGGCGGCCGTCCGGGATCCAGGCATGAGACGCCCCGTCCTGAGACCCACCAGCTGCCAGGAAGGTGCTGGAGGTTTAAATAACCCAGGCCCAAGGTCGCGCCCCTCCCAAATCCCATTCACCGCCCCATGAAGGCGGCGGGTGGGCCCCGGACCTGCCCAGTCCCGGAGGCCTCCCCCCCTCGGTCTACTCACCCCGAAGGAAGCGGCCCCCGAAACCCAGCAGGCCCGGGGAGGACGGCTCACCATGTGCCCATGGCGGCCGTCCGGGATCCAGGCATGAGACGCCCCGTCCTGAGACCCACCAGCTGCCAGGAAGGTGCTGGAGGTTTAAATAACCCAGGCCCAAGGTCGCGCCCCTCCCAAATCCCATTCACCGCCCCATGAAGGCGGCGGGTGGGCCCCGGACCTGCCCAGTCCCGGAGGCCTCCCCCCCTCGGTCTACTCACCCCGAAGGAAGCGGCCCCCGAAACCCAGCAGGCCCGGGGAGGACGGCTCACCATGTGCCCATGGCGGCCGTCCGGGATCCAGGCATGAGACGCCCCGTCCTGAGACCCACCAGCTGCCAGGAAGGTGCTGGAGGTTTAAATAACCCAGGCCCAAGGTCGCGCCCCTCCCAAATCCCATTCACCGCCCCATGAAGGCGGCGGGTGGGCCCCGGACCTGCCCAGTCCCGGAGGCCTCCCCCCCTCGGTCTACTCACCCCGAAGGAAGCGGCCCCCGAAACCCAGCAGGCCCGGGGAGGACGGCTCACCATGTGCCCATGGCGGCCGTCCGGGATCCAGGCATGAGACGCCCCGTCCTGAGACCCACCAAACAATTATTTTTTGAGAAAAAGGAAAAGCCTATCTGTATGAACAGGCACGTACTTTTTGCTTTACTCCCTAAACAATATAATGCCATAAAGTTTGTGAATTGCATATGATGCTTATTATGAACAAATGATACCTGTCCTTAAAGATTTTACGTTGAAATAAATGTTTTAATGCCATTCCCATGAATTATTGGCGTACTTTAGATTGTACACATTTATGTTAGGTATTATGAATAATCTAGAGGTGATTTATTATATACATGAAAGTGTATCTGGGCTATTTATAAGCACTGCAAACTTTATTTAAAAGTAACTTGGGCATCTATACATGTTTGGTTCCTGGAATAAATTTGTGCATGCATGCATGAATGATTCTTTTTTTTTTAATTTAAATAATCTTAGTTGATTAGGGTACAACGGTTCAAGGGCTACAGGGTGAAAGTGGGTAATACTATTGTTTCCACGCTAATATTAATTTTCCCTGTATCTGGGGCTAGAGGAGTAACAAATGGAAAAGCCCCACCCAACCTCCCTCCAATCCCTGATCCCCCAAAGGAGGCGCTCTCCAAGGGTCCTGTTCAAACAGTTTTGATAGTTCATCAGTTCTAGATTGCTGCCAATCTCACAGTTCCAATCACAATGAAACCTATTCAGAGTCCACTGGCTGACAATCTCTTGATGGTTGGGGTTCCAGGATCAGCAGTTCAATTGGAGGGATCTCCAAAGAAACTTCATCTGAGATGATCCCAGATCTGATTCTTCAGTGAGTTTGCTAGTATAGACTCCAACACCGTCCATCACACCAATCAGCTTATGCAAATGCTGGTGGTTGCTATTGCTGAGTCCATTCTGTTTCTAGTCCTGTCTTCCTTGTGAACCAATGGGTCTTGTAGTCCAGCTTGATCCTACCCACTTCATACTCGGTCCTCACACAAACCAGTTGGAGCTGCAGCCTAGCTGGGGTGACTCCCCACAACCCCCAGCAGTTCTGCCCCCTACCCTGGTTCCCATGCTTGCCAGTATGTACTGCAGGCTTGTGCAGTCTGTCCCACATCCCATTTAGCTCTCGCACATGTCAATGGACATTGAAGCCTAGTTCAACCCAACCAGCTCTACTTTCCAGCCCATACACCTACTGGCAGGTGCCTTTCTGTCTAGCACCTCTGCCCCTGTCCTGGTTTTCGTGCTGTCCAGTGGCATGAATTATTCTTTAGAGGTACTTGCTGAAAACTGGACCTGCAAAGGTGACATAGTTTCCTGGCTGAAGTATTTTATAGACAGAAAGTGGGTGCTTTCAAAGAAAAGTATGTAAAAGATTTTCAAATGCTAAATTAAATGAAATAGATTGTATCTCAAAGTTCGTGAATCGATGTTAAACACAAATCATGGGTGCTGTGGTACTATTGTGTGGGAGTCATTCCTACCTGCCCGAGGTTACACATTTCAAGAGGCAATGGAATGGAACTGCAGAATATGTAGTTAATAAATCCCCAATTGTCATTTATTTTTCTATCACAGTTTGCAAAAGACTTTTTCAAGGAAGCTGCTACAGTGTAGAATCACTTACTCACTCTGCATCATTTGTGATATTGAAACTAAGATAAGGAAAATGTCTTTATTTTTAAAATGTATTTATTTTTTCTGTTTGAAAGAGAAACAGACAGGTAGGCAGAGATCTATCATCTGCTTATTCGTTCTCCAGATGCGCACCATAGACACAGCTGGCCCCGGCCAACCCTGAGCCTGGGAATTGGGAACCTGTTCTGCTTCCCTGATGGGTGGTAGGAGCCCAGCTCCTTGAGCCATTGCCTGGAACCTCCCCAGATGTGCATTTGCAGGCAGCTGGTATCAGTCACGGAGCCTGAGCTAAGACTCATGCCCTTCCATACGGAATGCAGACATCCCAACCAAACGCAGGCCTTGAGAAACACTTCTGAATTTTTCTTTGCCCCATTCTTTATTTCTTATCTTAGTTAGTGCCTGGCACACATTGTTTGCTTAACAGAAATATTGTGCTGCTGAATGCAAATAGACTTCCTTAAAATTTGCCTGCCTAGAATTTCATGTCTTTTATCATGGTGGATGACAAATGGTGTTGTTAAATGCTTACCAGGCAGTGTCAACTTTCACAATTCTGTTCCAATATTTCCTAATGGGAAATACCTACGGAATAATTTTGTGAAATATTAATTCTTTAAAATGTTGTAATATTACATCATTAAGAATGCATGTATTAATTTTGTGATAAACCTCCAAAAACCTCCAAAATCTTAATTTTTTTCTTACCCATATGGACATGTTAAGTTCTTTTACCATCAAATACTATATTCTACTTAAAACAAGTGTCAATTGAACAAAAACATCAGATTATGGAAGCTGTTTACCTTATCTGTTTCCAGAGGGAAAAAAACCCAGATTTTAAAGTTTCAGGCCTGTATAAAATGTGGTTGGGAAGAACGCTTGAGGGTAACATGCTTTATCAATGCAAGTATGAAATTAGTATAACATAGAACTAGGTGCACAGCCTTGCAAGGAGCAGTCAGGGGATAGGAACCATGTGCTTTATGTAGCCTTATGATAGAGCCTCCTCTGTCGGTTTCATCCACTAGACAGTGACTCCAGAAGTATGGTTATGAGGGGAGATCAGATACCCCATCTTTGGGGTACCCCTCGCCTCACTGATCTTCTCATTCCCCAAGCTCCCCCATCCATGTCCTTCAGTTTCATTCACAATAAAAGTGAAAACACAAACTCAAATCTGGTTGCTAACAATGTTCAGGTTTGAAATCTAAACTGCAGTATAGTTACGAATAGGCTGAAAAAAAAGTCTTGTCGGTCGAAAATACATGCTTCCTCAGGTAGTTACTCTAGCTTTGTCTCTCAACCGTGCTTGCTTACGAGTGCTTAAATATAGGATAATCACAATGCTCATGGAAATTGTGTCATGAAAAAAGATCTGTAGACTTCACAACACTTTTTGCATTCAACACTTTTTGAATTGCCTTTGTATGTATCAATTTATTCTGCCCAAATACCTTATATTTGAAGGCCTATAACATATATGTTTACATGTATCTATTTGCAAATATTCATTGAGTATCCATTATGTGCATACTTGTATTTGGCTATGTGATGTGTTTAAATGTGTATGAAATCTATTTTAAATTACATTATTTAGTTTTTCCCAAGTAGATATAGACAGTCTGTCTCCTTTCTGATTCCTTTCATTCTCTGATTTTTTAACATATTGAAATGCTTACAATATAATTTTTCTTCCAACAAATATGTCTGACATGATCTTACCAGATCCTGCTTTTAAATACCCTGTGTTTGCCCATGATTTCTAAATATATTTTACAAGCCTTTTCACTTTCCTGAAACTTTAGATTTAAATATGCAACTACTTCTGTGACACTTTCACTTTGATAGAAAATGTGCATTTCCAAATGTACGTAGTCAAAATGAAATTCTTAAGTCCCTTCTCCAGGGTACCAGCCTTCTACCAAGCTCCTGTACTTCAAATGATGGCTCTGCTGCCCCTCAGGAGCCAAGTGCTCCAGGGTCTCCCTTCCCTACTGGTGCGGAATCTGTCAGTTCCATTGTGTTCTTCTGAAGCATCCCTGGATTTGCTTGCTCCCTTCTCTGCTTCTAGCCCCATGTGTCAAACTATTGCTTCTTCACTGTTTCCAGCTGCACCCCCTGTAATTTTTACAGGGTTGAAAGTAGAAAAAATCGCGTGGTATCATCATCACCTGCCACTACCTAAATAATGCCAGTGCACTTCAAGTGAAGAATGAAAATGCATGCCTGTTTGTAAAATAGCAAAATGCTGTCAAGTTCGTTTGATTCGTCTCTCTGAGACATCTTGCCTGCTTTAGCAATGCTGTTCCAGTGGTGGGACAGTCTTTCTGCTCGCATTCAAAGACCTTTGTAATAGCTCTTTTATCTTCCCTGAAATTGTTTTCTGATTTCACATTCATTGCTTTTCCTGTCAATTTTGCACTCACCTTAAATATCATCTCTCAGAGAGCCCCTTGTGAGGACCCAATCAAATGTAACCCTTTCCATGCACATTGATCTCATCATATCACTTTAATTTTCTGAACTATTTGCTTTTCATTTATTTCTGTTTGCTTATTTTGTACCACTATACTCTATACTCTTTGAACACGAAAGCATTGTCTGCTAGATTTGTGTTGCACCAAGCATTCTATAAATGTTTATTTAATAAATTTATACTAAAGGGAATTACCAAGCAAAGACGATTGGCAGAATTAGAAGATAAGATTCTTTCCATTTTTGTGCAAGTGTTCTGTACTTTCTCTTGTTCAAATCCACACTTGGATAAGCTTGAGAATAAAAAGAATAAATTGAAAGTTTTTATCTTGATCATTCAATTGATGTTCCATATATTATTTAAAGTAAATTAAATATTTGAGTTAACATTGAAGATCAATTTGGAACGTGTAGAGATTTTGTTAAGGATGTTGTCAAGTTTTAGGGATGTTGGATATAAGACATTAAAACGATTTTTCTACTTTTCTTTAGGACAGCAATATAAAATACATTTTCAGTGCGACATTTCTCTTTATTTACAATCATGTCCTTTTCTAGAAAAGAACTGCTGTTATTTAGAACAGATAACCAAATCATTTTGCATGAATTATTATTCATAGTTTTTTTTTTAAAATAGGAAACAGAGCTTTATGAGAGGGAAGCAGACACTTGTTCACTGTCCACATGCCTAAAGCAGCCTTAGGGACTGGGCCAGTTCAGACTGGGAGCTCGAAACAGAATCCACATAGCCCAGGTAGGTGGCAAACTGGAGTCACCTCTGATTCCTCCCATGGTGCGTATAGTGAGAAAGCTGCAGTCAGGACCAAGAAGCAGGTATTGAACCCAGGCACTTGGAAGTGAGATGTAGGTAGGCCAAACACTTGCATTTTGTCCAAATTCAGCTCCTTATAATTTTTTTTTAAATAGAAGGCTTCCGAATTGGAAAAGAGAAATGGTATATGGTTGGTAAGGTCAAGGTTTATACTTACACTCTCTTTAGAATATGCAGATTGATTCCATGTTAGATAGTTCTATAATCTGTATAAGTTTTAGAGAATTTACTTATTGGAACTTTTAGGGAAAATAATTCTTTCTTTCAAAAAAACAAACAGTAGAAAATGTTATATGCCCACAGTAAAATACCGTTTAAAAAAAGATTTATTTATTTATTTATCATTTTAACAGAGCTTGAGACAAGGAGAAAGAGAGAGAGAGAAAGAGAATAAAATGTCCATCTTCCATCTGCTGCAGAAGCCATTACACATACTGACTCAGTATAGGGGCAGGTACTGCGTGGGGAGTGTGGAAGCCGTGTCCTTCATTGCTTCTTCCAGTTGTGGTTTCTCTTCTGATACAGCTTCCTGATAATGAGTCCTAAGTAGAAATAGAGGATGACTCAATTGCTTTGATCCTTAAGACACAAAGTGGAGACACAAGTGGAGTTCAGTGATTCTGGCTTTGTATGGCCCAATATAAGCAAATGTGAGCATTTGGGAAATGAAACACTGAGTGAAAAACCTCTCTCTCGCTCTTTCTCCCTATCTACCTGCCTCTGTGTTCCACTCTATTTCAAGTGGGTGAAAATAAATGAATAAACTTAAACTAAAAATTATTGATAAATATATGCATTTGATTTGGGTGCTGTTTCAGAGCATGATATAGACTAACAAAAATTCAATAATTAAACTGAATTATGCAGAAATATCACCCCTGAAATATGAATTGACTTTTTCATACATCGTTAATTTTTTATATCGTTAATTTTGGCAGAAGTATAAATGGGCTTTAAGAGATTATTCACTTGAGACTTTGTTTTCATTGCTATCATTTGTGTGATTAAAATTCCGTATTTTAAAGACAAAAATCTTGCCATGTGCAATGGCATAGCAAGCAAATAATCCTCTGGGATGTGGCACCAACATCTCATGTGACCTCTGGTTCATGTCCCTGCTGCTCCACTTGCAATCCAGCTCTCAGCTTGTGGCCTGAGAAGGCACTAGAGGATGACCCAACTCCTTGGGATCCTGCACCAATATGTGAGATGTAGACGCTCCAGGCTCCTGGCTGCGGAATCTCTCAGGTTCTGCCATTTTGGCCATTTGGGGAGCAAACCAGTAGATGGAGGACGTCTCTGTTTGTCTGTCCTTTTCTGTAAAATCTGGCATTCAAAAAATACAAAATTTTTAAAGTCTGTAATTCAAATGTGGAAATCTCATCGATCTGTTACCAAAAAAAAAAAATGCTACCAAAAAACATGCTACTGGTAGCATGGCCAAAAATGTGTAATACTAATGTGCATGTGGGACATTGGTTTACATGAATTAAGAGTTTTTGTAGGCGTTAAAGAAAATTCAGCATTGATTCCAAAGCATCAAAAGAAAAATAACCTTTAAGCTAATAATAGTGAATGATGAGCGTATTTAATATTTGAGGGATCACATTATACAAACCAATGTACTAATGCTTTACATTAAATTTTCTCCTTTTGCTAACATTACATGATAGGTACTTCTATCATTTTATAGCCACTAAAAGGTATTAAAAAGATTAAATAACTTGTTCAAGGTCACATAGGTAACAAGGGCAAGGTTTCATTCCAGGATTTTTATTCACTTTTGTGTTCTTTGCTTTAAAAATGTACATGGGGATCCCTGTTCCGAAGGCAAGAAAAAAGGCCTCTTAACCATACTCAAATAATTAAAATCACTGTAAGATTATTTTGTTTAAAGATTTATTTATTATTTATTTGAAAGTCAAAGTTATACAGAGAGAAGCAGAGACAGAATACATGTTTTTCATCTGCTAGTTCATTCTAGGAAATGGCCAAATTGCCAGAATGACCGAAAACCCAAGCCAAGAGTCTGGAACTCCACTGAGGTCTCCCATTTGAATATATGAGCCCCCAAACTGGTGCTTTTCTAGGCTCTGGTGCTTTCCTAGGCTCACTGGCAGCAGCCAGGACTCCACACTCATATGAGATGCAGTGGCTTAAACTAGTGGGCTTAAATAGGGGCAGCATTGGCCCCTATTTGATAAGACTTATTTTCCTATTTGCTTTAGTTAATAAGTAAAAGAGCAAGACCAAGAGTGAGAGAGATGCTTATTTGCTCATTCATTCTCCAAATTCTATAATGGCCAAGGTTGGAAAAGTTCAAAGTTGGAGGCAGAAACTCAGTTCCGGTCCTCTTCGTGAGTCACAGGATCTTAGTTATTTGACCCATCTCCTGCTGCCTGCCATGTATGCATTAGCAGAAAGTGTTAGTTATTTTCACAGCTACAACATGGATGCAGATGTCTCAAGCAGTGTTTTGAAGCTGTGCCACAGAACTGTTCCCGGATTGTGTTTTGATAGTAAATCAAGCTACATCTGATATGAAATATAACTTAACTGTTTATAGAAATCCTCAATCATTAGATCCACATTATTTTTTTCTTTCTGGCATAATTCATAGAGCAACGGCAGTCCTAAAACAGTTTGAGGTTGAGAGATTATTTTTGACCTGAAGCAAAGTAAAGCATACTGCTGTGAAAGCATGCACATTAAATCTTCATCATGATTATTGCTTGAGTAAATGCCATTGAAGCAGGGACTCGGTGACTTTTCTGTGTCAAGTCAGAGGTAACCTGTTTGTCATTAGCCTCTGGTGTATTGATACTAGTAGCTGTAAATGGCTTTCTGATGTTGCCTTGGTTCTTCTGGTTCTTTTCAGTGAAGAGACATGTTGCTCCTTATGAGCCCTGTATACTCTTTAGACATTCCTTTGTTTCATAGATATGGAAACTGACATGAAATAATGAGGTTGTTACACTGAAGGAGGCCTTGGTTTTGAAATAAATTCTACTTTCCTTTCATAGCTCATATTTTTTCAAAGCAATTAAGAAAGATTTGTTTCTTACAAAAATATGGACTAAACAACAACTGAACTAATTTGTGATATACATGACACTAAGTTTGAAAAAACTTTGACACCAAGTTTTTGGAGTTCATTAAAATTGTTAATTAGTTCCAAAAGTTTAAAGGAACTAAAGCAATTCTTTTTTGAAGAGATTTACTTATTTTCATTGAAAAGGAAGATTTACAGAAAAGGAGAGACGGAAAGATCTTCAGTCTGCTTGTTTACTCCCCAGATGGCCACAATGGCCAGAACTGAGCTGATCTGAAGCCAGGGTCCAAGAGTTTCTTTTGGGTCTCTAACGCAGATGCAGGGTCTCAAGACTTGGCCCATTCTCTGGTGCTTTCCCAGGACAAAAGCAAGAAGTTGGATGGGAAGTGGAATAGCTGGGATACAAACCAGCACCCATATGAGATGCCAGTACTTGGAGGTGGAGGATTAGCCAGTTGAACAAATGCTCCAGCCCCAAGTACAGAGTAATTCTTTAATCAAAGTGAGATTTCAAATCGTCATGCAAAAACTTTAAGAGACCAAGCTGAAATCTTAAATCATGGGCTTTTGTCAGATTAAAAAATAGGTTTTTTTGGTATGTCTCCTAAAGTAAAATAAATGGAAAATAATGAAATGAAGCACCTGGTGGTTTTCATTGTACAATATATTGTTATAGTTGGCTGTAAAATCATAAGTGATTTTATCTTATGTTTCCAATCTTAAGGCTTCAAAGCTTCTGTAAAAATGTAATTACAAATATGTGTCAAGTAATTCACAAGGGTTATACTTCACATAGAATGTAATTTAGTACAAAGAGTTTTAATGAAAATGATGGAACAGTTTTTATTTTAAAAACAACAAAAATCTGTATTTGGAAAGAATGATCTGGCAACATCTTACTACATTAGAGATTTGCAATTTTCCCTTATCATCGGACAAAACTGAAAATAAATTTAAACTTGCCTGTAATGCCAATTTATTTCTTCAGCTATCGCCAACTTGAGCACTTACCCATTCTGAATTTGAAATCAAAATGCTTTGAATACAGCTTATGAGGCTCTTTGTTTTAGGGAGCAAAAGAACCACTAAAGCAACTGAAGAGAAAGAGGAGATAATGGGGCTTGGAAGCAACCTCTTGGCAAAGAGGAACAAGAGCACTGGAATAATTTAATTGCTCATCAGCTAATTATACGGTATTATAATGTTAATGTGTCTTCATCATGACAATGTAATAGGTATAGATTGAAGCATATGAAAAAGAAAGTGTTGATGCAGTAATTATAAGTAAGAGTGGAGCTGTTAGAGTAATTATAACGCTTCATCTGGTAATTAACGTATTGTTCAACTTGAGATGGGGAACAAAGAGTGAAAAAGTTAAATATTGAAGGACATGCCTTTGACACTCGAGAGATGTCTTTGAGCAGGAGAGAGAACAGAATATTGTATAGGGATACTGTTATTTTCGAGTTTCCTATTTTATAATTTATTATTTTTTCAGCCTCACAGGCTGTGAAAGAACACAGTAATTTGATTATGCGAGGTCACTGATGGTTCCATGTAGTCCATGTCACTGCGATTTCTTTTTCCGTTTTCTCACATTTCATATTTTATTCTTCTATCTATTAAATGAGCTAAAAAGTTTAAAGTTAAACTGGATCACAATTGAATAACATAAGTGAACAATTCTCCAAACGGAAGATTGTGATAGTACTGTTTCACCATGCCTGCGCAGTTCCTTCTAAGACAGCTTTACTTGTTGACCTTTTACTTAGGAGCAAATGATAACCTCAACTTTTTCTTCACTCATAGCCCAGAAATATTTATTTACTTATGTAACATCTTCTGATTTGATAACAAGGAAAACTGCGAACACCTAAATACTGACAACTAAAGATAGGCAGCTACAAAATAATAGAACCCACATTTGTAACTCAAACTAAATATTCAACATATGTTAATTCATTCGCTGTCACTGTCTTATTATTCACCCATTTTACAGTTGGGAATACCCACTGAAATAGATAGGTTAAATAACTTGGTCAGAGTCACCTATCGTGTGTGAACTAAGAGATTTGATATTAGAATTTATTTGTCCTGTTCTATGACACTTCTCCTTGAGCCAATTAAGGCGCTATTAGAAGACATTATGAAAGAGCCATACATTCAGAAACCAACATAGTAGTTAAGCAATATTTATTGAGTGTGTGGTGGAAGGGTATATAGAGACTAGGCAGGTAGAGAAGACGACGATCCTTAAATACAAAAAAATTGGGCAATTGTGAGGCTGGCATCACCTATCAAAGTGTAGGTCTGTGTTCCAGTTTCTCTGCTTCCAATCCAGGCTTCTATTGTGCCTAAGAAAGCACAGAATGAGAGTTCAAGTATTTTTGGGGTGCTGCTACTCAGGTAAGAGACCAGGATAGTGTTCCCAGCACCTGATTTTGACTGTGGCTAGCTGCAGGCTGTTAGGGACGTAAGCGAAATAAACCAGCAGAAGGAAGTTCACGTTCTCTGACTCCCGTCTCTTTCCCTCTGCCTTTTAAATAAATAAGCACATGTTTTGTTTCATTTTGGTGTGTGTGTGTTTCAGAAAAAAAATTTACAAGTTAAGAAGAAAGCTGTGAAAGAAACTCTTAATCTGAAAGGTCTTTGGAACAAGAATTGGGTCTGAACTACCCTGAAGGCCAAAGCGAGAAGTTCACAGAGAACTTTGGCTAGATTATATGAGTGCCCCAAGTGTGTATGATTGACACATATAGGAACTGGCATGCCGGATGTGAATGTGAACCTAGGGCAGTCAGCAGAAGAATTAGAGAGAGTGATGCTTTAAGTTGTTTTCAAATGAACAAGGCTGTGTTTTGGAGACTATAATCCATGTTGAGTTTGATTTTGTTATTTGGAGCTAGCAAGCTGCAAAACCCTCAGTGTTAAGAATTGTACTTTCCTATCTTTTTTAAAGATGTAAATTATTATTTCTTCCTACTCGCTATTTTTTTTTAATTTTAGTTACTAGAGAGGCATGCATATTCATGAAGATAGGCAGAGACAGACAGATAAACTGGTGGTTCACTCCTCCCCAAATGCCTGCAATGCCCAAGGCCAGAAGCTAGCAACCCAGAACTAACAGCCACCTGTGCCACCTGCTGTTTCTGACCATATGCCTTGGCATGAGGCTGTAACTGGGAGCTCGAGCTGAGACTCAGCCTGGTTGCATTCATATGGCATATGGGCATCTTAACAAAAAGCCCACCCTAAAACACATGCTTTTAGATTATTTTCATGTAAAAAATCACATCAGATTATTTCTAGCATAAAAAAAAAACATAGTGTTTAGAAAAGCATGTGAGAAATTTTTCAAAATCAGCAGAGGAGGGGTCAACATCGTGGCCTAGTGCGTTGAGCCACCACTACAGGCATTACATATGAGCACCAGGTCAAGTCCAAGCTCCCTGCTAGTGCGCCTGCGAGAACAGCAGAGGATGGCCCAAGTGTTTGGGCCTCTGAACCCAGTTAGGTGACCTAGAAGAATCTCCTGGCCTGTGGCTTCAGCCTACCCCACCCTGACCATTGCGACCATTTGGGCATTGAACCAGAGGATGGATGAATCTGTCTTTCCCTCTCTCCCATTCTTTCTTTTAAATAAATAAATCTTAAAGTAATAAGTTCCAGGCAATCCTAATCCTTTAGGTAGTTTTACCTTGTTTGAAAGATTAATATTGCATTTTTGAGTTATATTTATACAACTGGCATACATTTAGAAGATATCTACTTTTGTTTTTTCATATTTTAATTTAAAGATTTATTTATTTTTATCGGAGTGTCAATTATACAGAGAGGAGAAGAAACAGAGAAGATTTTCCATCTGCTGACTCACTCCCCAGGTCACCGCATCAGCCAGAGCTGAGCCAAACTGAAGCCAGGAGCCAGGAGCTTCTTCTGAGTCTACCACACTCTTATAGGGTCCCAACGCTTTCGGGCTCTCCTCAATGGCTTTCCCAGGCCACAAACAGGGAGTTGCATGGGAAGTGGGGCTGCTGGAATAGAACCAGCACCCAGATGGAATCCTGGTGCATGCAAGGCGAGGACTTTAACCACTAGGCTACTGTGTAGGGCCCTACTTTGTATTTTTATATGTTTACTTTTTGGAATTAATGGGAATGAGTGGACACACACACACGAATCATTTGAAAAATTGGTAAATCACTTACACAATTTGCTAAGCATTTTTTTTTTCCTTTTCAGAGTAGAAAAATAGTTGGACTTGTCTTGGTTAGCGTGTTGCTAAACACAATTAGAAAGCCATGATTGGGGTGACCGTCATTGCTTCTTTTGAGGTATCTGACATCTCCTCAGTGCAAGGATGTCTGAAGTCAAGATAATCTTTTATGCTGAATCCATTAACTTTCTTGAAACTTGTCCTATCCAATAAGAAGGAGGAAATACTTTCTATTTTGCACCATTGTTGAGAAATCTAAAAGGCATATGAAATGGTGATCACAGAAGCTGGCACATGATAATTGTTTTAAAGTTGGCTCTGCTTCCTTCTCTTCCACACAAGTCACTGAAGAGTGCTCAGCCCCATTTAACACAACGTTCTTAAAAGTTTAAAATACGTTCATGAAATTATGTTATGACTTCCTTTTCAGATATTAATTATAGTGGTCCTGGAGCTATAATAAAGAGGTACTACGTATTAAAAAAGGGAAATGTTCTTACAAAGCATCCTCTCTTGAAGGCTTCTCATGACAGGTGGAGAATTCCACGTGTCAGTGGGTAGTTTAACTGTGTAAGAGGAAACCCATGCTATTTCCAGCTCTTGAAAAAGGTTTTATAATTCAAAGATGGTAAACGTATGAAATATAATTTGTATTCTTCAGTAAAAGAAAGTCCATGTGAAGCAAGTGCAAGTGCATTTGTATGTACGTACACATACATGTGTGCATAGGTAAATGTACACACACAGGAGCATGGATACAAATTGCTTGTTTAGGGCCCAGCACCATAGCGTAGGGGTTAAAGTCCTTGCCTTGAATGCACTAGGATCCCATATGGGTGCCAGTTCCTGCCCTAGTTGCTCTACTTCCCATCAAGCTCCATGCCGGTGACCTGGGAAAGCAGTCAAGGATGGCCCAAAGCCTTGGGACCCTGCACCCGCGTGGGAGACCTGGAAGAAGCTCCCGGTTCCTGGCTTCGGATAGGCTCAACTCCAGCTGTTGCGGCTACTTGGGGAGTAATTCATCAGATGGAAGATCTTCCCCTCTGTCTCTCCTCATCTCTGTATTGCTACCTTCCAATAAAAATAAATAAATCTTTAAAAACAATTGCTTGTTTACTCCACAGTTGCACACTGAACACTCATGTATTTTTTTCTGTTGGACTGAGTGTCACAAGTTCATGACAGCAAATTACTTTTTCATTTTTCTGTCCTCCAAAAGAATAGAATAGCACTTGGAATATAATATGAATCTAATACATATTCATAAAACAAGTTAGTAAATTATTGAATTTTTATTTTGTTTTGAGATAAAATCAGGATATGAAGGATATTAATAGTTGAAATTTACAATTCAAAACATACCAAATTACCAAAACATATCAATTTACGAGAAACAGTTGTGTCATTTCTTCCTTCTCTGAACAGAATCTCTGATAATAGTTAACAGTAAGCATACAGATTCAAACGCTGTCACATTTGTGTTTTATATTGTATTTACTTTAAATTTTCTTCCCTTTATGACTCTGCAGATAAAGTGTTCCTGGCTGAGAAAAAAAGAAGAAAAAAAAAAGGGAAAAGCTCATGAAAGGGCATTTGTTTTGGAAACTGAGAAATCATTTCTTTTTCTATGACTTTTTAATTTCAAGCCAGCACCTCAGCATGATCAGTATTATGAATGTATATTTCAGTGTTTAGATTCAATATCATGATTTCTTGATATAGTGAAAATGAAACCATTTTATAGTGAAAATGAAGGAACAGATTACGTCAGGAGTTCATGTTGTGACGTAGTGGTAAAGCTGCTGTGGGCGGGACATCCTACACAGGCAGTTGAACAAGTCATGCTTACTCCACTTCCGATCCAGCTCCCTACTGATGGCCTGGGAAAGCACTGCACTGTGGCCTGAGCCGCCCATGTGGGAGACCCAGAGGAAGCTCCTGCTTCCAGCTTTTGTCTGTCTCTTACAGTCATGCAGGAAGTGAATCAGCAGATGGAAAATTCTGGTTCTCTCTCTCTCTCCCTCTCTCTCCCCTCCTTCTCCTCTCTCTCTCCCTTCCCCCCTGCCTGTCTTCTGTCTCTCCCTCTAAAATACTTTGAAATAAATAAAGTAATATTTACAAAGCAAATGTAATTGTTTACAGTCAAGGAGAATGATTTTTTTATTATTATCTAAGGTAATATGGAAAATTCTCCACAGTTTTTAAGAGTGCCCATGCTTGTATCTAGATTGTAAAAGTTATCCCATAGCATTGTATTTGTCACCATTATGAATATGGTACATAAACTATACTTTTTTAAATATATAGACATGTGCTTAAGCAGTCCCTGAATAATAATGAAAGCAAAGAAATATAAATGCAACATGTTTCCAAACTCTAAGAATTATTCACGTTGCGATTATTAGTGTTTTGGAAATATTTTGCCCCATTCCCTGACGTCCATCACGATTTTCTTGGTTTGACTGTACAGTCTTCTCTAGAGTGTAAATTGCAAATGGCTGTTTCAGCTCTGAAAGTTACTGTTAGTTTGAAAAGTGTGCTTTTTTATTTAACTTTGTTTTCCTTGATTTAAGCACTGGAATTTCTAATGTGCCTATTTTAACTCACAAAAAAAAGCATAGAAATCCTACATGTGATTTAACAGTAGAGTTAGTTACCTCTTAACTTTTTTAAAGGGAGAGAGACAGAGATGCTTTCCATCGTCAGGACTGAGGTCCATTTGGGTCTTTCCATTTAGTGTCTCACAGTGATGCAAGCACTTAAGCCATCTCCGGCACTCTCCCAAGGTGTACACTGGAAGCAGCGGGGAAGCGTTCCTGGATGGGAGGTCAGGCGTTGCAAGCAACAGCTTAATTAACAGCACTGTAATGACTGTCCCCGTTACATCTTGATTTTTTGGTAACAAATAGTTTATATATACTTCCTAAATAAAGTAAGATTAAAAACATAACTTGTGGGATTGGCATTGTGGTGTAGTGGTTACACTGCCACCTTCAGTGCAAAAATTCTATTCTTTGTTTTTTTCTTTTTTTAAGATTTATTTATTCTTATTACAAAGTCAGATATACAGAGAGGAGAGATAGAGAGGAAGATCTTCCATCTGATGGTTCACTCCCCAAGTGAGCATGACGGCCGGTGCTGTGCCAATCCGGAGCCAGGAGCCAGGAACTAGGAACCTCCTCCAGGTCTCCCACACAGGTGCAGGGTCCAAAAGCATTGGGCCGTCCTCAACTGCCTTCCCAGGCCACAAGCAGGGAGTTGGATGAGAAGTGGAGCTGCCGGGATAAGAACCGGCACCCATATTGGATCCCGGGCGTTCAAGGTGAGGACTTTAGCCGCTGGGCCCAAAAATTCTGTTCTTTTAATAGTGTCTCTAAATGAGAGCTTAGATAATTTTCTGTTATTAAATTATTAGCCTCTGAACAAACATTTAGATAACACATTTATCTAAAATGCTAGCTAAGAGTTCTACTCTGTAGAAAATACTGAGGAAGAAAGGAGTGCAAGAGTGTACGTTAGTGGAGTTATTTCTTAAAAGCATGAGCACAAAACTGCAGAGTTGGAAAGCACTTGTTCATGTAACGGTATCTCTTTGGTTAGTTCTTTTGCAGCAACTCATGTCATTGTATCATTTCCAAGTTAATTTTTTTTACATAATTTCTATTGCAATTATGGTTTTAGAGGCAGGATCTTTGAAAGAGAAGCCTGACATTTGTTATAGCATTTTCATTTTTTCGTTAATATCATACCAATATAATGTTTTCCTTTAAAATTATGTACTACCATTATCCACACCTTTAAATAAGTGTATATGTATTGTTTTGTTGTTTTCAGTAGCTTGCTTTCTGAAATAAGAAATAAGTGAGTTAGTTTGTACTGACTACCATGGCTTTATTTCCCTGCCCATCATTATGTTTAAAAGATAGCTCTTATTTTGTCAGTTAGCTAAGACCCATAAGCATTAGCCATTCTGATCCCTTGTAGAATTTTTATTTTAAAGAAAGAAAATTATCAAAATGTCTTCTAATGAAGCTATATAACTTATTAGGTATTTATTTCTTCCCTGTGTATTCTGCCCCTTGGAATAGCTTAATAGTCAAAAGCAGAACTAATTATCTGCCTTACTCCAGAGCCATTATAGAAAGCAAATGTAGGTAAGATAGGGAAAATGCATAATTGATATTTCCTACTGAGAAGCCTCTCTGGAGGGGCATGAAAAAGTAAGGGGAAAGAAAGATTAGTAACCTGACACAAAGGGTTTCTTTAATATGTGGATAATTATCTTTATCAAGTATACAACCAGCATAGTCAGTAGCTTGTTTGCACATAACCCCTACTGATTTTAAAAGACAGGAAAGAGGATTTTGCATCTGCATTACATTAAATTTGCAATTGTTTAAAGGATTTTGTTTTCTTTGGTAGTTAAAGAAGAGAACAAGGAGACTTACTATTGATTGTGATTTGTTGAATTTTTTTTTTTTTTAGCAATTTTTGGGCATTAAGTTTTTCATTCTGTCATTTCATTGCAGAATCCTTACAGCCTCATTTGGTATTAATATCCCCATTTTACACATGAGTAAACTCAAGCGCAGAAATGTTAAATAATTTACCAAAGATCAAATAGCTAATAAGTAGAAGAGCTGCTATTAAATTAAACTAAGATCTCTGTGACATTAAAGTCTGAATTTCTAACTGCTACCTAATATCATGTTACTGTTTTAAGTTATTACCATTGGTGATACTCATATTTTTCATTATCATTTATCATATTATCATTAATTTTACCCATTGGTTTATACAGATTTTTTTTTTACTCTTCCCTCCACCAAAATTAAAGTACTTTGTTTTTAAAATGCAATTAATTCATAAATATTAAGAGCCTAACTGTGACGGTTGCATAATTTTCTTACATTTAAAAATAATTCTGAGTTTGGACCTTTAATATTGTAACATGTAAGCTCTTTGAAAAATACATAAAGAGCTTTGTTCTTAATTGTTTGTCCTTAATTTTAATACACTGGTGGGATATTATTTTGGGTGCCCTGAGCTGTGTTATTAAATTTAATAAAATATTGTATAATAGTACAAATGATTAGCTACATAGCTCTTCTCTGAACTCACCAATATCCTTAACTACCTCCATTAGTGAACTAATCTTGATATTGTAAATGTATTATTCAATTGCCAATCAAAAAATGTACAAAAAATAAAAATTTAAACACAGAAATCTGTTTCCCAAGTCATCCAAGGTAGAAAATGTTAGCATTTTTCTAAGCACCATTGTACCTATCATTTATTTACTTTTAAAATTGTGATAGATAAAACACTAAAGGAACAGTCTCTTCTTCAAAAGCCTTCCCTGCTCTTCCAATCAACCCTTTTAATGGTGGTGAGATTATTCTCTTGTTATGAGATTTTTGTTTAGTTTTTTTTTTTTGGTCATCTTTTATTGCTTTTCACCTTATTCCTCTACTGTTCTGCACAAAATGAATGATTAAGGCCCTTCTTGTCTTACGATACTTTTGTTCCCATCTAAATTTCTAAGCATTTATCTTACTCCAGAACCACCATTGGTAATATCTGTAGAATTGTCTTTTTAAAAAACATGTTTCTTTATGAGAAAGAGGAGAAACAGAAGGTGAGAGGGCATGAAGGAGGACAGAGACAGAGAGAGACAAAGAGAGAAATGAGAAAATTCCTATTTGCTGGTTCATTTCTCAAGGGCCTGCATTGGTCAAATAGGGGCTGACCAGGATTAAGCTAGGATGTGGGAACTCAACTCAAGATTCCCAGAATAGTGACAGGAAACCAAAACCTTTGCCTATCACAGCCACTTCCTCTCAACTCTCGGGGTTTGCATTCTCAGGAAACTGGAGTCAGGAGTCAGTGGTGAGCCTCAGACACTGTCAATTCCATATGGGATGCAGCCATCTGAATGAGCACGTGTCTGAATTGGATCTTAGCCATTAGGCTAGGCACTCTTTATTTTTTGCTTTTATCCTTGAACTAATTAAACCGTAGGTATAAGCATGCTACTAAAAGAGAACTTTTTTCCAACCCATCTTTTATCTTTGAATTAAAAAAAAACTACACTTTTTGTTGGAGTCTACTTTTTAAAAAGTATGTATGTATCTAAAACAGTCCATCTTGGTAGGACACTGGTGTAGGACACTGGTGTTTCAACACTTGACTTGCATAAAGTGATAAAGCAAGCTGTGGTAAGCATGTCTGTCTGAACATAGCACTATGAAGCTATGTGTTTTTATTTACATCTAGTGTTGGTTTCAAATGTTAGTTTCTCTTCCATTCTTATTAAAACTAAATTGCTAAATTTTGTCTTGAAGTTATAGCCCTACTACATATAGCTACCTTATTTGCACATTTATCAAAATTAGCATTACCAATGCTAAAGCTAGTAAAAAAGTCTCTGCCTCCATATCCAGTTCTTCTCCTCTTTTTAAGTTCTCACTTAATGTAGAATAAACACATTTTGGTATGTTATTAAATTGTTCCAAGAACTGGAATTTGTAAAACTAACAATCAGCAGGATCCATGTATGTCATTTCCATACTATTTTCTGACATCTGAGGTTTATCAGAGATAAATTTATGTTAATCAGCCTGAGCCAAAAGGAGCAGGAACCTTACTTGGCATAGGCATTTTTTTTCATTTTTTAAAATTGTTTATTTATTATTTTATGATATAGCTCCGTAGGGTCTGGGATTTCCTCCTTACTCCCTAAAGTCCCCATTCCCCAATTTCCCCTAAATCATTATAATAGTATAGTCCTCCTTAGTCATCAGTCTGTCATCCTGCTGTTTAAGTGTATCTTGACATTGTAGGTATGGACAAAGGCAGAAAGTCCAGCATTGTATTGTCAAGATATATTTAACAGTTTCCGTGGGAGTCCATCATTGTGTGGAAGTAGAGATGTATTGTGCATTGTATCTTCGCATCTGGATATGATATTCTCTGTTACAGAGTTAATATACATCCACTTAAATGAAACACAGACATTTGATGCATTTTAGTGTTTCTCAATTTTGCACTGTAGCTACAACACAGCAACCCATCTTCAATGTCACTTACAGTGGCCGTGTAACTGAAAAGCCAGGCAGGAGGCATTACCTTCCTGGTTTTATCATAGAAGACATATAAAATGCATAAACACTGCAGAGAAAATGTTATGTTCCAACATCACCTATTGAACTTGGTGAATTAATACCGATGTTCACTTGTCACTGTATCAAGAAAAGAGTTCATAGCTGCATCCTCTGTAAGAATCTCGGAGTCTCAGATGGACTTAACACATAAGCCTATTGATGGCGTATCCTTGATTTCTCCTTACACTTGCACATTCCTCTAAAAGAGGTTTCCTGGAATCCCCACACTAAAAACCAATTTATGCTTGAATCTGTGATTCAAAACAGTGTATCTCCATGGAAAGTACTGTGGATTGTATCTGTGTACTAAGCAGTCAACCATCCACTAAAGAAAATTTTTAGCAGTATACTGAAGAATTTTCTATTGCAGCAAGCAAAGTGGTGACAAGGGAGGAAGAGACTAAAAAGGGAAGAAAGTGGAGGTAAAAATCCTGCTAGCTAGAAGGCTGTTGAAGGATTCTTTCAGAAAAGGTCAGGGTGGAGGTAATAAAAGAGGATAAGGAGAAAAATAAGCTTACCTTTAAAGGAGATTTGACATGTCTGGTTGCTTGGCTATGGAGTAGAAAATGGAAGTGATTTGTATGAAATGATGTCTAAATCAAAGTTTTGACTTGGCAAACGCAGTAGGTAGTACCCAGACATGTGACTTACAGTGGAAGTGTGGGTCGTTCTCTGTATAATATCATAATTGCTATTTATCTGATAGAGTCTCATCTTAGGACTTAGGCATGCTACCCATTCACGGTGTGATATAGAATCTCCAAACCCTGTGTGAGAGCAAAGTTTAGATACTTTAGGGAATTCAATGTGCTTGTGGGAATTTCATTTCAAATGCTGTCACATAATTCTTGTATGATAGACATTGAAGTCCAGATTTAGATGAAAACACTAGATATTATTCTGTATATTAACTTTATAGTTGAATTCCAATTAATGAAGTCTCAAAATATCAGTACAGATCTTTTTTTTTTTAAAGCCTTTAATAAGAAAAAAAGACTGTAGAGGAGATGGACATTAAAATCAAGTTTGCATTCCTGTTTTTTCAGAATCTGTAACCTAGATGCTGTAAATTTTAGAAAGAATAATGTCATGAATATTCAGAATTGATCGTTATGTATATGCTGATTGCCTTAGGATATTGAAACCTAAATACAATCTTGAAATATTTAAAAGTGCTACCCTTAAAACATCTTACACAGATATCAGATCCTCTACAATTTCAACCAGCTATGCCTGGGTACTGCTCAGAGCCTCTAGTGATTGTGAGCATAGCGGTCTGACAGTACTGAGGGTGGGGTGGTGCTGGACAAAGATCCAACAGCTTTGGATGTCCGCATCCCACGTCACAGTGATAATTCAGTTTCCGATTTACCTTCCTGCCAATGGGCTTGATGGTGCTTGTCTTTGGGGTCCTGCTACCCATGTGGGAGATGTCAGATGGAGGTTGTGTTTTCAACCCATCCCTGCTCTGACTCTTGTGGACCTCTGGGGAGTGAATCACTAAATGAAAGTTATCTCTTCCTGTCCCTCTGCCTTTCCTCCTTTCTGCATCATTCTGCCTACCAAATACATACATCTCATAAATCTTCAAGATATATTAAAAATGTCATATTAACAAGCTTCCAGTATGACCCCATTCTAGATTGTCTGTTTCCTACCCACTTTTTCGAAGACAGCTTCACAGTTCGTAGGAATTCCTTTGGGCTAAGATGGCGTGATGTCACATAAAGGTGAATATTCTTATGAGTGGCCTCAACCACAAAGGGAGAATCAGGAGTAAGTGGTCTTTTGGAGACTAAGGAAGAGCAGACAGGGCACACATTAGGGAGAATGGGGGACTAAAGGAAAATTGTTATAAAATTACAGTTAATGCCTTCTCTGCATGTCTTCTTTTAGCTTTAAAAGCACGGTAGCTCTTAAAGCAGTGGTGGCTAACCCTTAAAACCAATTGCCTTCTCCTGCTGGAAAAGAAAAACAAAACAAAGATAATTTTAGTGTTTTATTAGCACCAACTTTATATACACGTTACATTGCATCTCTTTTATGAGAAGATCTGTATTTCCAAAATGTAAAAGCACATTATTTTGTCAAAAAACAGGAGGGATACATCATAATTTTTTGTTGTTTTTAAAAACGAAACTTTGTCAGGTGGAGATATTTGCAGGAATGTGAAACCTGGCATCACAGTGTAATTTCTGTGATTGGTTTGGTTGGTTTGGATGTGGATGTGTTTTTGAAGCGTTGGGTTTAGTCACTTTCTCAGTTTCAAAAGTTTGCGGAATTAAAAATTCAGAGGGACCAAACTTGTCAGACCCATGATGTGCCACAATAAGTACCCTTCTTACTGATGTGACAGGGCATCACAAAACACACAGAATTGGACACTAAAAAGAAACCAGGGGCATTTCTGATCAGTAAGAAGTGAGCGTTGATATTTCTAGACAGATTCTGAAATTATCTGCTAGCTGCTCGACATTACCCAGTGATTCCCTTCACCAGCTGTTTACAAACATTCTTGAGCTCAATGAATTTGCAGATGTTGGAGAATGGCAGAGCTTTTTTAGATTGTGACTGCTTGGAAATATGTATTGGGTCTCTGGTTCAGCTCTTTAAGTATGATATTCAGGCTGTTTCAGAGAACAGTTTCAGCTCAATCCATGTGTCTCAGATGCAAGCAAAGCAAATTATTATTATTAAAGAAGAGATAAAACTCCCAAACAGACTATTGTCACCAAGAATCAGGGTATCTGCAGTTCTGAGACCAATTATGTAAATCTCAACTCTATCCAGATTTTTCTGGCTAAGGGACAGAACACATGACAGGGTTGTTCTGTAGCTTTATCACCATGAAGTACGTGCACTGTGCTTTCAAGTAGCTGGTTAAATGGAAAGTGAATAACCAAGTGAAATGGAAGCCAAAGCCACGGAGTGGAATTGAGACATCATACTCATTTCTTGTTCTCAAAGAATTCCCCAGACCACTCATTATGATACAAATGTGATCAATGATAAACCTAGCACTCATGCTGCTTTTTTTTTATTAAAATAATGTTAATCTAGTTTATGGACAACTTCAAATTCTGTAGTTTAAAAAAAAACTCTAACTTCAATCAAATTAGAAAAGAAATACCCAACTTGGTCAATTACTTCAGAAAAATTCTGACATATGAACCACTACTAAAAGACCGCAAGATTGCTATTGTATCAATAGATACACGTACATGAATTTCTCACCGACATTTCGTTCTCTGTGGCTCAATTTAATAAAAGTGCTTCAAAATATGTGTTTGCATGCCTGTATCTCCAGAAGGCCTCAGAAATAACCTCACTGAATAGATGAATAAACTGAAACTAAACACGTTCTAATACAGATACCTCTTCCCAATAACCTATCCATGAATTGGATATGATACCTGCCTTGCATATGTTACCTTGATGTGTTTTAAATGAGTTTTTGATGGATGACTGAGAAATTTCCAAATATAAGTCTTAAAAATTATTTTAGCATAATTGTTAGCTTCAATTAAATATTATAATATTCTTAGGTAATAAGTTTTAATGGAACTTTTTCTTATTTTAATAAATATATCTGTCTTGGAAAAGTTAGTTTGGAAAATATTTGGAAGTCTTGGCCAAATTTTTGTTTCTGCTGAAACAGAAGTGCTACTTAATTTTTATTTTGTATTTTCTAAGAGACTATCTGAAATTGCATAATGAACTAAACTTCAGTTGTTGGCAAATTAGAACGAGCTAATGCAAATAAACATCCCAAAGATATGAAAAACATATTATCATATTTCAGAGAGAGAATGGCATAAAGTTTTTGAAAGACTATATCCACAACTTAGTGTTATGTGTGCCAAGATTTAATATCTTCTAACTAGAATATTTTTGAATAATTCAAGCTATGTGTCTGCAGTGATTCACTGTTGACTACTAGCATATACATAAGGAGACAGCATTTAGCAGTGATGTTAAGGCCTTGCTTCAAATGCCCTAGTTGCTGCTGATTCTGACTTCTCGCTAATGCACACCAAGGAGGCAGTGGTTGATATTTATGTCCTTCCATTCACCTGAGAGACCTGAATTGATTTTTAGGCTCCTGGCTTCAGCCACGCCCAGCTCTAGCTGTTACAGGCTTTGGGGCATTGAATGAATAAGTGGAAATCTCTGTCCCTATCTCTGTTTTTCAAATAAATAAAATGATTTAAAGCATTGTTTTAAAAATCCCAAATAAATAGGAATGAAGTCCCTTTCTGTACATTCAGATTTGTATTCAGTGAGAGAATATTCTCCTGCGATCATTGCATCATCATTACAAAAAGTTATAGAGACTCTGATATCCGTGAGGACAATAATGTGCTGTGAGACTCAAAGGTAAATGGTATATTGTTTTAGGTTTGACTTTTAAAATTTATTTGTTTGAATGAGTTACAGAGAGAGAGGAAGGGACGAAGCGAGTGAGGTCTTTGACCCGCTGATTCATTCTCCAGATGGCTGGAATACCTGGGGCTGGACCTGACTTGAACCAGGAGCTGGGAGTTTCTTCTGGGTTTTACAGGTGGATGACAAGGGCCCAAGAAATTGAACCATCTTCTACTGCTTTTCCCTTGCCAGTTGTGGAGACATGGATTAGAACTGGAGCGGCCATACTTGAACCCATGCCTGTATGATATGCTGGTTTTGCAAGTGGTGGCATTGAACACTATGTGAAAACTTCGCCCCTTTGAGTATTATTTCAAATAAAACATCATGACAGAATTTACCGTTAAACTTTACTGCCAGGGCCCTTTAACACAACTGGAAAACATATTTGTGATCATTTCACTCTGCCTGCCTTAAAATAAGATTTATTGTATAAGCATTATGCTGCTATTAAAGAAAAATATTTATGTTTGAAATAATTGCAAAGAGGGTGTTAAAGAAACAGAATGACAAAGTGCTCTTCTGTCTGCTGGTTCATTCCCCAGCTGACCATCTTAACCAAAGACAGGCCAGGCTGAACCCAGGAGGCAGGAGCATCTTCTGCCCATGGAAGGGCAGGGACCCTCTTTAGCTGCTTTCCCAGGCACATCAGCAGGGAACTGGAACAGAAGTGGAGCAGTCAAGACAAATCAGTTGCTCACATGAGATGCTGCACTGCAGGTGGTAGCTTAACCCACTGACACTACACTGACCTATTTTTAATGACCTCTTTTTGACTTGTTCTTGAAAATTTTCCTACCATCACTTGTTGGACAACTGCTTGTTTTGGCTTAGCACTAACATCAGTGCTATTTATATTTGACCTATATAGATTCCAAAGCATTTGCATGTTCGTTCTTAATATTGATGCTTGTTGAAACTTTATGAGGGAAGTAGTTATGTTTATACTATTCTTACAAAGAATAGTTTAATATCCAAAGATTTAATATCCACATATTTCCCTTCAAGTCACACAGATCCAGCAAGTGGAACCTATTTTTTATTTTCCAGAATATATTATATTTTGATTAAAAAGAAGATTTATTCAGAATTTTGGCTTATCTCTTCATTTAAACAGTCTTGTGAAGAGGATCCATGACCTGACTTTAAAAAGACAAGAATGGGCTCGGCGGCATGGCCTAGTGGCTAAAGTCCTCACCTTGAACACCCCAGGATCCCATATGGGCGCCAGTTGTAATCCTGGCAGCTCCACTTCCCATCCAGCTCCCTGCTTGTGGCCTGGGAAAGCAGTCGAGGACAGCCCAAAGCTTTAGGACCCTGCAGCCCATGTGGGATACCCAGAAGAAGTTCCTGGATCCTGGCTTCAGATTGGCATAGCACCGGCCTTTGCACTCACTTGGGGAGTGAATCATTGGATGGAAGATCTTCCTCTCTGTCTCTCCTCCTCTCTGTGTATCTGCCTTTCCAATAAATAAATAAATATATTTACCAATTTTCAGTTGGAATATTGATTCTCAAGGAAGCTTTCATTACCTAAATTGAGAAGTTCTTCATAAGCAAATATATTATGGCTTAATGTAATTAATGAAATAAATTAAATTGAAAATAATTGAATGATATGGTGTCTAGGATTGAAGAAAACTGTATCATAGGTTCAAGTGAACTATTCACATTTTCTAATGGGCAGAGAAAACTGTGCAGTTCATGAATGCTGTTAGAGATGAGCATTCTTTAAAACATTGTTTTCTTTTGTAAAGGCTTTTTATTTTTTCTTTGGAAGATCCCATAAGCAGGGAAATATGCAGAGTTCAATGGAATCATTTTCTGAATTATTTCTTGACTATCTGATAAAGAATAATATTTTTGAAATGTGTGCTGAAGATGCTTAGCTACTGCTATATAAATTGGATGGCTATTATGATTCCTTTGAAGCATTTTCATGTAACTAATATGATATTAATAGTGCGTGATTAGAATTTTCTATTTACACTGATTGTAATACACTCCTCATTGTCTTTTATAAATTGGATTTACTCTTCAAGGACTTGAAATGTTCCAGCACCTCTGAAAGCTGTTGTGATTTTCCCTTTGTCTAAACTACTATCTTAACACTGACAGGGATATATTCCTTCATTTCTTATATATCTGGTGTAGGCTTAAATTAAGGTGATTTAGTTACTGTGCTGGAACTATTCTTTAAAGAAGACACTAGTGATTTTTTTTTTTACTAAGGTATTCCCAAATAATTTCTTAATATCATACAACAAAATAAAAAAGTATGGATTTAGACCTAATTGTCCTGAAATCAAGATCTTTGGTTATGGTTAAATCCTGATAAGTATATTCGTTTTAGTGTTTGTATTATATATCAGATTCCAGCTGGCCCCTTGTCCTTTGGAGTTCTGACCTTAGGACTGCTTTTAGGCCAGAGGCTCAGTAAACCCTTCCTAACTGAATGCTTGAATCTTTTTTCTGCTCTCTCTATGTATCACTGTGTCACTTGATGTATCCATAGATTTGGAGGCCAACTCAGGAAGAGAGTGAAAGTTGAGGAGGAAGTGATAGGTGTTATTAGAATGTCAGAAAAAGAAAGAGGAAACATTATTTTAGAAAGAGAAACAGAACCTTTTTGATCTAGTTCCTTTTGAATGTCAAAGCAACTTATAAGACGTTTGGCATGGAATCCTAAGAAGTATGAGGATCTAAGGAGCAGCCAGGGCCTGTTTCTATCTTAGAACTTGTTTGAAAATGATTAAAAAAGGGTTTTCTTTGTTTCGTCATCATTGTGATTGATTTTTCCGGGGATGCCATAAATAAAGGGATATTGTTACTGGAAATAATACGAAACATAAAGTTAACAAAGCTCTTTTTTGTTTTGAGTGTACTCTTGCCAAAAAGAGCCAAACAAAATAAAAAGCAAAAAACCTAGTTTGAAGAACTTAATTTGTTTTGGTAATAAGAGCAGGTAGAGCAAAAACCAACCTGGAGGTATAAAAGAGCCACAGATATAATGCATCAATTGTATATATAAATGCGTATACAAATATAATGTATAGCTCTTTTGTTTATATTTAGATTCCCTTTATTTTATCTGGGTTAAGATAACCTTGAAATTAAAAAGTATCTTTTTATATACTTCTGCTTTGAATTATACTATTTGAAATGCAAAAATGGAAGTTAAATCACATTTAAAATATCCTCAGTGTGGGTTGTATATAATTGAAAGAGAAAAGGAAGTGCAGAAAAAGGATGGAAAACTAAGTAGAATTTGGGAAATAAAAGACAAATAAAAACGAAATGTTTTGTAAGGAAAGTTATTTGTATTATTTGATGGTTTTAAAAACCTTTAAAAACCTACAATTTTGTGCATCTAATTTTGCTGTAAAAAGTCATCACAGAAACTTTTTCATTCTTAGATACTATGGAAAGCTATATTGAATTCATGATTTAGATATTACAGCTCCTCAAAGATACCCATGGAGAGATTCATTTTATTGATATGTTCTTACCAGAACATGCATTTTATCTCAAAAAGTGAATTAAATGAACAGAAATTTTACATCAGTTTTATCCTCTACGGTACATTGTTGCATGTTCCATGTTTGAAGTACATATATTTAGTTAATAAATCCAGAAGCAAAGTGATTGCATTAATTTTGTTGTAATTTTAGGGTTCTATTATTGTTTTATATGGGTTTTCATTTCCTTATTTGAAAATTAATTAAGCTAATTTTTAACAGTCTGCTTTCTATACCTGAACAGCTCTCAGTTGCCAGTTGAAGGGTCTTGCCTAATGTATTTTAAGAGACAAATGTCTGGAGATGTTGCTCCATGGGTGTCTGTAGTTTAGAGAGAAAGGAGGAAGAAGAGACAGTCTAAAAATATGATCGATTTGGGGCCCATTGCTGCAGCCTAGTGGATAAATCCTGGCCTTGCCTTACTGGGATCCCATATGGGTGCTGGTTTGTGTCCCAGCTATTCTACTTCCTGTCCAGTTCCCTGCTTGTGGCCTGGGAAAGGAATAAAGGATGGTTCAAGGCATTGGGACCCTGTACCTGTGATGGAGATGCACAAGAAACTTCTGGCTCCTGGCCTCAGATTGTCTCAGCTGCGGCCTCTCCTCTCTGTGCATCTGCCTTTCCAGTAAAATTATTTTAAAAAAAAAAAAAAGGAAATTTTTAAAAAGTATTATCGAAACCAAAAATGTTACATTTCATGTCTGGAAAAGAAATTAGTATTCAAATTCCAAAGTCAGCTCCAACAGACGTAAAATATTAGGTTAGGGCGAGACTTCTGATGTGGAGAAAACACTTACGAGCCGATGAGTGGACGCAATTCATCAGATGGGTGTGAAAGCTTGGATCGTGTGATGGTTTCTGTCCAAGCTGGAAATCTTGAGATGAAAAAATATTGCTGTGGTTTTATACTGTTTGCTGTACCTGCCAAGTTGGTTTTCCATGACAGATATTTCTAGAAGGAAGATGTTTAACTCTGTGTGTCAATGAGAAGATAAAAATCAAATGACTCAAAATTGTGATTATCAGCATGGTACCCCTAATATAACAATATATTGTTAGAACTGCCACCTAAATATACAAATTCACATGAAGGTGAATTTCTCCCCATTAGTAGATAAATTCACTCTTACAAAGAATCTCTTTGGAATCTTAACTGAAAAGAGATTCTTAGCTGAAAGAGATTCTTAAGTTATCATTTCCATTCTTACAGCAAAATGTTGAATAAAAAAGACAATACAAAATTATTTTAAAAATCTGAAACAAAGCCTTTTCATCTTCCTTTTGAGTAATGCTGTTAAATGTCATTGGGATCTTTTTGCAGGCTTAACCGTCACGCCAGTAACGGCTCTTACCTAAAGCTCTGATGATCGCCATCACCGTTTCTGCAGGTTAGCAAAGCTAAAAGATGAAATGATCAAAGCAGATATTAGGTATTAGATATTAGGAGTAAGAGCTTCGTTACCTTACCATGTTTGTGACAGTACTGTGTTTTTATGGAAACCAAGATTCATAACTTTTGAATCAAACTGTATGGATTGCATCCTATCTAAAATGTATTATGATTTTGGAAGATTAGAAAAACTGGTAGTATTAAATATGGTCTAGGATGTTATAAGTGTTCAGCCATAACTGATGTAGAATGTTTGCCAAAGATTGGAGTCCAAGACAAAAATATGTAGTTCGATAGCAGGGATTATTTCTTCATCACTAATAGCTGGAGACGGTAGGTGGAAAGTTATGGCAAAATAAATTTAATTCATTGAACAGCATTTTCTTACACATTGATTATCTACTGTGTATTAGGATATTGGAGAGAGTACACTTTTATTTAAAAGTCCTTTATTTTAATTTGAAAGGCAGATTTTTATAGAGACAAAATGAGTGACAGATGTGTGTTCCATCTATTTCTTCACTCCCAAAATGGCTGCAATAGCAGAGCTGAGCTGAGCTTGGTCCAAAGCGGAGGGACAAGAGCTTGGACCTGGCCTCCCACGTGGGTGAAGGAGCTCCTTGGGCTGTTCTCCGTAGGTTTTCCAGGCCCTAAGCAGGGAGCTGGGTGGGAAGTGGAGCAGCCAGGATGGGAAGCAGTACTCATATGGGGTGCCAGCACTTAGCAAACTGCCAAGGCAGCAGCATGGGTCCTGGTGGTCTTTGCTTTTAAGAGTGAAAAAACAAAATGATGGATTAGTGCATAGTGTAGTTTTCTGGCAAACGCTAAAGAACTCTCACTCCAGTATAATGATAACTCTTTTGCTTTAATAATAGAACATATTGTCATAAGCCACAAGTAACACACATCTACCCATGCTCTGCGGATATACATATGCAGTAATGACGCTGTGGAAAATGCCACTCATTCATTAGATAACAGAATTTTCTCCACAAGTAGCTCCTGAACAATCACATTCCTATTTGCAGAAATTGTGCTTCCCTGAGCAAGGAATTTGTTCTCTATATTTTCAAAATGTACCTTATGAATTATGTAAGTGATTATATTAACTTCTTTACGTTGATTACTGGAATACTTAAATAAGGGCCCGTCTCTTGTTTATTTTGGACTTTAGAATACCAGAATTAACCCCTAACCTCATGTCATCTTTCTGTTCTTATGTTCCTTTTGTTTTTCGTATTTATCATTTATATTATCTTAGAGTTTTGTGTTTACATTATATATGAGTAGCCTCAGATACTTTGCAAATAGGTAGATTATGAATAAGTAAGCACATATGGAAAAGTAAGTTTTTTTTTTCCCCAGAAACAATTAGAGGTTTACATTGCTGATTCTTAAAAATTGCTATATAGCAGAGTGGCATCATATGTAGTATTCATCCAAGCACCATTCTTTTCCTCAGGCCTTCCTAAACTGAAATGCATTATTTTTCTGAAATACATGGGGCTAATTTTTTTGGTATTCTACATTGTCCCTCCCTTCTCTGTTCGGTGCCTTTAAAACTTCACCTCTAGGGCCCAACACCGTGGCCTAGTGGTTAAGGTCCTCACCTTGAACTCGCTTGGATCCCATATAGATGCCTGTTCTACTCCTGACAATCCTGCTTCCCACCCAGCTGCCTGCCTGTGGCCTGGGAAAGCAGTTGAGGACGGTCCAAAACCTTGGGTTCCTGCACCAGCATGGGAAACCAGGAAGAGTTCTTGGCTTCAGATTGGCTTGGTTCCAGCTATTGAGGCCGCTTTGGGGGTGAACCATTGGACGGCAGATCTTCCTCTCTGTCTCTCCTCCTCTCTATATATCTGCTTTTCCAATAAAATAAATAAATCTTAAAAAAAAAAAACTTGACCTCTAGGCATTCACCCATTGAGCTTCTTCGTCCTTTGCCTGCTGTTTCTGGTGTACACCAATGGAGACAGCAGCAGGAGAGAGACTGAAGTCCTTCTGTGAACTTCTCTGACCCCTGCTTCCTGTGCTCCTCAACGTGGTAATTCCCCACTTACCAACCTTAGATCTACTCATTTCTTCCAGCAAATCCTGTGTACACCTTTACAAGTAACCCTTTGTTAAACTAGCCTCGAGCTCCCCAAATTACCTCTTTCCTAAATTAGCATATTATGTAAGAATGCTATGGAATAACTGAAAAGCATAGAGGAAATATATTCATTCACTGAAGGAGATTTTGCAAGTATTGATAAATACAGAGCCAGAAAATATTTAAATACAGTCTCTAGTTATTCCTAAGGGAATCTATGAACCCTCTGAAAATACTTAAGAATTTCACTAAGTGTATTTCTTCATATCTAGTATTGGAGCACATATCATCTTCAATATATCTGTTCAAAGACAATTATGAAACAAACAAATCTTAAGAAACAACAAGTTGATTATCAACTTTAGTTCCATAAAGATGCTACTTTAATGATTTAATCTCCCATATAATGCTACTATCAAATATATTATGGTGGAAAGTTTTCTTCCTATAGAATCTACTGATCACGTTTGGTTAGTAGCGTAATGTTTTGATGTCATTACGGTATACGGTGTTGAGGATACATTGGGAAATGGATCATTCTGTATGTACTTTGTCTTAGTTAAAGGTGATATAATTACTGAGGATGTAAAGTCCCAAATACGTTGAGCTAGTCAGGTGACCCAATGGTCTCTGGTTTTATTCCCTTTACAAACTGGTTATGCTGTTAGAGAAATATTTTAGGGATTTTTAAAAAAAATTTATCCAGGATTGGTAGTAAATCCTATGCCTAAAACTATTCTGAGGTCAAGTAATACTTTTTAAAACTTACTCATATTTCTCATAACTGAGTTATATTTTCCACTCAAGACGGTGAGTACAGCTAAGTAGAATTTTAACCTTGCATGTGGCTATCTTCTTTGATGAGCCATGACAGATGAAGGCAAGCTTTTTATCCCACATTGAAGATCGTCCCAGTTAGTGTGTGTTATAAACTGAAAATAGAAATGTATACTAGTATTCATGGCAGACCAGTAGGGTTTTTACTCACTAATATAATGAAAAGAAACATCGACAAGGGACAGAAATGTACCTGGAAAACTTCTTTTAAAATAGTTTACTAAGGACAGTGTAGGGGCTGCATCACATGATTTATTTTACAATTTAAAAACAAATTTAAAAAGAAAGTTCGTAAAGGGGGAAACAAGAGATACACTTATTTTTCTTCTAAAAGATTGGTAATCCTGGGACTGGTCTGCTAGTGCTGCCAGCCAATCCTCTATCCTGTGGCACTAGCATTGCATCATGGGAACCAACTATTGTCCTGGCTACTCCACTTCTGCTCCAGCACCCTGCTGCCTTTGGCCTTCGGAAAACGGCAGAGAGTGATCAAGGTCTTTGGGTTCCTGCAGCCATGTGGGATACCTGGAGGGAGCTCCTGTATCCTGGCTTTGGAATGGCTCAGCTCTGGTCATTGTGGCCATTTGGGGAGTGAATCAGCAAAAGGAAGACTTTCCTTGCCTCCAATTGCTCAACCCAACCAGAAGGGGCATCTTTCCTTCTCTTTCTGTAAAAATAAATAATAAGTCTTTGATTAAAAAAATTCTCTCCTCAAATGTACCACATGACAAGGACTGGGCCAATTTGATGCTGGGAGCCAGGAACATATTCCATATAGCCCACATGGGTGGCAGGGACTGTACGCTTGGTTCATTTCCACGGCTTTTCTTAGGCCATTAGCAGGGTGTTGGATTGGAAGTGAAGGTTCTGGGATATGATCCAGCATGCACAGGGGTTGCTGTGAACATCACAGGCAATGGCTATATGTGCTTTGCTACAATGGCAGCTACTCAATGAGATTTCTGAATATGCTTTAGATACACTGGCCATTTGAAAGCACTGACAATCTTGGCTGATATCCAAAATATAATGACATCTACCTGGAAAGTCCAATGGTAAAGCAAAACTGGAATAAAAATGTATGTGTGTGAAGGCCTTGCTTACTAGAAAGAGCACGGCCTTTGCAGTCAGAACAAAGGCAAAAATGTTAACCTGCAGAGTATCTCTGGGAGAGACATCCATGTGTCTGTGCCTCATTTTGTCATTTTATAAAGAACATAGTTTCTTCTCTTGAGCAAGTGTTGGGACCTCATTAAGGAAGGGTATAAAACACTGCCTCATAGTTGTGAAAAGGCAGTTGTCATTCTTACTTATAGCTTCAGATGTATCTAAATAACAGATGATAGTATTCATCGCAACATATCATAAACAACTTTAACATCTGGGTCTGGAGTGATAGCCCAGTAGTTAAATCCTCACTTTGTACATCCAGAATCCCATATGGGTTTTGGTTCATGTCCTGGCTGGTCCACTTCCTATTCCCTGCTTCTGGCTTGGGAAAGCAGCAGAGGAAGTGCCCAAAGCCTGTACCTGCGGATAAGACCGAGAGGAAACTCCTGGCTTCAGGTTGGCTCAGTTCTGGCCATTGCATCCACTTGGAAAGTGAACTAGTGAATTGAAGGTCTTTCTCTGTATATCTCCTTCTCTCGGTGTATCTGCCTTTCCAATGCAAATAAATAAATCTAAAAAAATCAACATCACTACAACATACATGATAATTAAAAACGTATGTTTTAGACCTGGCTTATTTTGGAGCAAGACAGACAAATTTAATAGTAGTCTTTCAATAGCATAAAGAACAAAACTTGAATTTGTGAGATTCATTTACTCAGCTTGGAGTACTATGACCAAAGATTACCTCTCTGGAGTTGGCATTATTCTCAAATAATTCCATGGAAATATAGATATATACATATTATTTATACGATATATATAATACATACATTATTTCATTTAAATAAATTGGATAAGGCATATTGAAAATATGTTTAAGATATTGCTTATAAAACTTGAAACTACATATTTTGTGTAAGCTGCTTTGTGTTCAAACCAGGATGTGTCCACTGGCCACCAAATACAGAGTAAAAGGTTTGAGACTCTCAGGAATGAAAATGTGGAGACGAATTTCCTGAAATTCCATAAACTGAGACAGATTACCCATGGAAAATATGTAAAATTCTGTCTATTCTTTGTAAGTAAAAACAATTCACAAACCCTGTGGGTACTGTCATTACTGTTTTTCTTCAGATTCCATCATATAGACACATTTCACTCCACAATCTTGAAGTCAGGCAAAAAGTATCAGAATTGTTAAGCCCACTTTAAAGAACAAAGAACAAGTTATGCTAACAAACTTTGATGATAGAATTCTTCTACTGTAATAGAATATTCCATTAATTTATTCTTCATTAATTAATCCAAAATAGAAATCATGAGAAATGAATAAGTTACAGAATTGAACAAAGGATAGTTTTTTATGTGAAATTATTTCTTTGTAACTAACAATGATTATCTCTAATTGTTTCCTGTTTTTTTAATTCTTTTGTATTTTTTCCTAGTTGATTTACTTTGTCTTTCATTGGTTATTATGGATTTGGGTCTGCTTCCCACTGGTTATTGAGCTTTTCCTAGGTTGAACCTGTTTCTATCTGATTATCCAAGTGTTCCCCCGATGTGAATTTGATGAAAACCAAGTAGGGGGCATACAAATTGAAAAATAGGCAGGATGAGGGGAGTGGGTTTAAAGAACACAACCCTTGTTGAAAGGAAACAATTGTTTAGCAATTGTGGACAGTCTGTATTCTCCATTAGATTATTCTTGGTAACCTGTGCATCTCAGTGGTATGCATAATTTATTTTTCCTCATCAGAGACCCTAGCTCTTCAAGTTAGAATGAAGATAATCCTCTTTATTTAGAGAATGCTCTGTCTTGTAAAACAAAGAGAGGTCATCAATTGTGTAAAAATGGCTTGTGCTGTCATTGGGGAATGGAATGCAGAAGGGTTCTCTCACAGCCCTCTATCTTTGCATTCCAAAGCCGTTCAAGGTCAAAGGCCTCCAGAACTGGAAGAGCGTGATAAGAGGAGAGGGAACCTGGTCCCAAGTGCAATGAGACCGCATTGGAATAGATAGAACTGGAGACAGTTTGGTGTTGGTGATTGTGTACACTGTCTTTCTGAATTGATGGCTTGAATGATATTCATGGAGCTCCAAATCCTAGGGGAGGAGGAGAGGAGGACAGAAAAACAAACATATAAAACAATTTTAAAATGCTAAGTAATGTGTGAAATCACTGAGAGGGGAGCTTTTCTGAGTAGGAACCTGCCAGCAGAGGAATACAAAGTCAATTAAAGAAAAGGGGCCCAGGCAAAACTTTGGAGTGACAGATTGACCTCAGAACAGATTGTTACCAGAAATGCCTGGTGGGTTCTTTCCTCAGCTTAGTATAGAAATAAAAAGCAGGGAATCTGTGCAGACAGAAAAGTTTATTTGCGAAGGGCCCAGGTGAGCAGGGAGGGGAAGAGGAACAGGAAAGCACCTCCAGAGAGAAAACCGGGAGGTGGGGTGCCTCTCCAAAGAGGAGGGAGAGAGACACCAAAGGTGTGAGGAAGGGTCTTGGGATTTTAAGCATTCCATGACCCCTCCTTGTTGGGCGGGGAACCTACAGGTAAGATGTTCCCCATTGGTGGTCTCTTAATTAGTTAGGAAATGAGTGAGTGGGCAATGCTGGTCCCGCCCACCTGAGGTGTGGCCAAGACCTCAGCAGGCCTGGATGGTCTCACAGATCGTGAATCTGATTTTCTAGAACATTTCTTGTTTGTCTCAGATCCCTGCTTTGGGTTTATCCTATGCCAAAGGCAGTGGTCAGTCCTGGAAATTATGAAACAGACTGGCATTTTAGAAAAATATTTCTGTAGCAATGGACTGGAAGAAGAATGAAAAAAATTTTAAAGAAGATAACAAGTAAGGAACAACCTAGATAACAATAAAACTTACAGAAATAACATTATGATCATTAATTTAGTCAACATTTAGATATGATTAGTTAAAAACCAACAAATGTTTGAGAATTAAGATCAAACATTTACTTTTATATGTTTTAAAGCAAATAGAAAAGTTGGATGGTATGAGTTTTATTTCCAGAGGAAAAAACATGTTACCTTCAAATGAAGTAGTGTGAGAGTTGGGTGCAAACTCTAGAGCTGGACTGTGATCCTGAGTTTGACACCTATTAGCTGTGTGTCCTTGGACAGTTACATGATTTTGCCATGGAATTTCTACATTAACAATATGCCAATGATAATGATAGCTATTTTGGATTTCTTTTAAAAATTAAATTAATACATTCTGTACCCACAGTCTGTTCTGTGTAAAACTTATTAGTTGCTTTTTAAAAATGGCATTTATTATTATAAAATACTAAGAAGGAAGCTGCCTTTCAAAATACCATTCATATTGCTCCAAACTGTAACCATTGATTACTTCTTAAAAATAAACAACTCTATGCTTTAATTAGGTGAAAAATATTAAGAATCAACATTTTCTTTGATACCCAATTCACAATAGATGCTTTGTAAAGCCTCTGAAGTGATTGCAAAAATTATCATTCTTTTATTTCATGTAATTATGTATATTCCATAGTCTTAACACAGCAAAATTAAGATTAGTATAACCACTTATTTATCTTGAGAATTTAAAATAAGTAATTCTAAAAATATGAGCATTACTGAGAAATGATCTTGATTTTTTTTTTTAAATAGACTGTTTTCTTTCCTAAATTAGAGTCTTAATAGTTCAGAATTACTTTAATCCTCACACTCCTTTGTCTTTTGTTGAGGATCAGGGAGAAATGATGGAAGAACGTTTCTACATAAGCAACGAATCCTTTTCTAAAACCATGCTCAAGTTCGATCAATCAAATGGCCCTCTGAACATAGCTGATATATACATGCTTGTGATTGACCTGTTCACAATAGCACGAAGTCTCCATCTTTTTATTTTATTTTAAAATCTATTTGGACATCTCCGTGTTCCATCTTAAATAATATATGTTCAACTGTCTAATTCCACATTAAATGCTTTAATAAACCCATTCCTATTTCAACATGAACATTCATATGAATTGATTTATTTAATGCAAGTTGTTTTGAACTATTTTCCAGAAAGATAGAGTGCAGTTTTAATGGACTTATTATGTTAAAGCTAGAGCAGCAACCATAATCCTTTTAAGATGTGTTACATGAAAACTCAAGCTTGTTAGAAATCAGTGTAACTGGAATGGCTTGGTGTATAATAAGTGCTTTGCTACAAGGAATGATTTTGGTCATTTGAAACATTTTCTTAGCATTAAAGTTTGCTTAGGGGAGAACATGAAAAAGGTTCGCAGAAGGAGCTTCTATACATGATGAGAAATTGAAAAAGAAAAATGTTTTATTTTTAAAGCAAGTTACCTACTGAGTTTAATGTCGTTTAAAGCAGGTATGCTACATTTGCAGATATATACACACAAAAACACAAGTGATATGGGTTGAAGGGTGGGGAGGGGAAACCAGTTCTTTCTGTTGCTTTATTCCGCACATGTCTGTAATAGCCAATGCTGAGACACACCAAAGCCAGGAACCAAGGACGCTCTCCATGTTTCCTATGTGGATGGCAGGCTCCAGGAACTTGGTCCATCCTCTGTACCCTTCCTGTGTGTTAGCAGGAAACTGAATTGGAATTGCCATTCTAATATGGGATTACTGGCTTTGCAAGTAATGACTTAACTAGCTATTCCACATAAGCATCAGTCACAGATTATATTTGCATTTTCCTAGTAGGAGGCAAACCAGATTTAGAAACTTGACTTTATTTTTTAGTTACTTTTACCCTGAAATAAAATACTATAAGGAATGATTCAAACATCAACCCTGAAGGACCCACCATTATGGACTTGGTACTACTATTTTAGATATCTCATAGAGATTGCCCAAAAAGCACTGGACTGCACAGAAAAACTAACAAATAGGAAAGCAGATTTTTGTTTGTTTGTTTTCCCAGTGAATTCTCAGTAACTAATTAAGCAGTGTGTTCATAGGGTGAGTCAGTCCCCATAATTAAATTATGCGACTGATAGTGCAATGTTAATTACTTCCTTGTCCTATTGGGCTTGCAAAAAGGGAGAGAGTGAACCTCTTAAAGACATTGTTGTAATATCGCTTCCTCCATAAAGCCTACCTAGTTAAAAAAAATCTTAAAGTATTCATTCCTTTACAATTTCACTATTTGGATAGCTGAAACTAGTTAGAAGTGAATTGTTCACTTTGGAGAAAAATACATCCATATCCTGGAGAGCTTGTCTTCAGAATCCTGCTGGTTTAGTGCTGTTCACAGCAACAAATGCTTCACCTATTTCATCTAAGCAAGCCCCTTGGTTAAGGCTATTAATATGACCTTATTATTTACTGTTGCTATTACATATTAGTATCATCTCTCCACTGTAAAATTATCACCTATCAAATCCTTAAGCCTCCGTTTTACTAAACTGTTATTTTGAATTTCCAAATGAGGTTTATACTGTTGTGTGTAATATAAACATAGGGAAGAAACTTTTGCTAATTTTCTATTTACTTTTGATAGAGAATTCAACCATTTCACACACATAGACTTGTTAGTTCCCACATCCGTGTTAAGCCAAAAGTGTCTGTCCTTTTCATGTACGATTTAAAAGGGTGTTAGATGAGAAAGAGTACCAGTCCATTGACACAATTATTTGTTACATGAAGATTTTGAAAGCATATAAGAGCTTCAATTATGAAGGAGGAGCAAATAACCTTACTTCGAAGTCTTTAATATTTTTGCTTTGATATAATGGAACTGGCTTTTTAATTCTTCTCGGCCTTCAGTTCAGCATCTCACACTGGCTTCTGTTGAGGCAGCCGAAGACATCTAAGGATGACACCGAAGGCCTTTGACACTCTTCCTGTCCCTTTCAAGAGCAGTAAGCCTTAGTAACATTCAGATAATGCGATGCTCTCTGAATACTCTGTGCTTTGTTATATTTTCAATCCTTGGCAAATTGTACTGCGCTTCTCAAATAAAAATGTATGTGTTTAATTTTCCGAAAGCCACTGACATACCGCTTCTGTAAAGTCTTCCTCAACAACTAGGGACTGCCTTTGCCATTTCTCAAGCACTTAATCTAAATCTCTTAACAAATTTAGTCAACCATGTTTGTTTTTGTGTCTGTTTTATCAGTTGGACAATTAGCTCAGGGAAGCCAGACATTTCTTTAAAGATTTATTTATTTTTATTAGAAAGGCAGATATACGAAGAGAAGGAGCTAGAGTCCATACACTGGGTCACCAAGTGGCTACAATGGCCAGAGCTGAGCCAATCCGAAGCCAGGAGCCAGGAGCTTTTTCCGGGTCTCCCACTTGAGTACAAGGTCCCAAGTCTTTGGGGGTATCCTTACTGCTTTCTCAGGCCACAAGCAGGGAGTTGGATAAGAAGTGGAGCAGCCAGTATGCAAATTGGCACCCATATGGCATTCTGGATGCACAAAAATGAGGATTTAACCACTAGGCTTTCGTGCTGGTTACAAAAGAGCATTTTCTTTGTGCAATTCATCATTAGCCACTTTCCAGTTAGATATAGCACATAATAGATTTTCGTAAAATCTTTGTTTCATTAATTAGTAGGATTCATGTCATAAAATATAAATTTTCTCTTTAAAATTTTTTTGTATCTTTTACCTATTAACATATGAATGGAAACTGTTTACTTATTTCAATACAGGCTGAATTCCGACAATGTCTGTTTGATTTCCACTTGGCTAACAATACTATTGTACTGCTATTGATTATACTTAACCACTGGCTTTTCTCTGATCTGCTTAGCTGGGAGGCATAGCTCTCCTAAAAAAAAAAAAATTCACTTACCTGTTCTGGAAAAGTTCTAGAGATGTACAATGTAGGCTGCAAGTGTTCACATTCTAAAATCTTCCAAGCAGGCCATCCCTTGCTAATGTAGACTATTCCTGATGTCACTTCAGAACGCTGCCTCTTAGCTACTGTTCCAGTCATCACCCACAGCGGCAACTTGACCTGGGTCCAGACAGTTTTTCTTTCCAATATTTTCACAGTTAAAGTGTTGAGGTCCATGGAGATTAAATCAAAGTTGTTTTCCACCTTAAAAACAACGAGGGAAAAAGAGATTCATTGCTATTCTCATTTGTTTTGGGGTAGTTGTCCAGTTGGTCTTATTCTTCTGCTATAGCACCAAATGTGCTGCCATATTCTCCTTTTACAACAGGGACTGTGTCCATTGCTCCACTTTTTTCATTAAGTAGGACATATTCTTGCAGGTGAGTCCAAGGACCCAGGCCAGACATCACAAACTTCACTGGATCTCCCACCCCTACTTTTGGTGAATGGAGTCAATGGACGTTGGGAGGGTGACACCATCCTTGGATAGGTGAAATTGGCAGCATTTCAGAACTAACCAAACCACTTGGACAGAACCCTCAGTACACATTGAGACTCTGGGTTGATGAGGTAATGGTTCCTCATCCCTGGGCACTGGGATGTGTGGAAAGTCCTGAGTGGCTTCCCCATTGACTGCTCTTTCCCCAGAAACAACAAGAAGAAATAGCACATTTGAAAACAATGAGTTCCACCAGTTTTCCCTAAACCTCTATACTTCCCACCATGATCCACCATGTACTCATTATAAAAAATACAATTTATAAAAAAAAATTTGAAAAAAGAAGAAAAAGGAACCAAAAGAGATTTATTCTGTCGGGCTACAGGAGACGTGAGTCTGAAATCAGTGTCAGCAGGGACATAGTCCCTTTGAGTGCTCTAGGAAATTTGTTCCTGCCTCTTGCAACTTCTTGTTGCTGGCAATCATTGGCATTCTTGGCACGCTGATCTCAACTTTCTGCACTGTTTGGCTGTGGCCCTTAGTCCAAATTTCTGTCATCTGTAAGTGTATCTATTAGAGTTAGTACCCACCAATAACAGTGCAATTTCATCTTGACTTGATTACATCTGTGGTAACACTATTTCCAAACAAGTATGGGATCGCAGTTTCCTGAGACAGTTTCTAGGGAGACCAGCCTTCATAGTGCATGCACGTAGGCCCTAAGAATGTCAGTAAAGCACTCACTGGGGCAGGAAATGGAAAGGAAAGAAAGAGGAGCCCAGTTCAGCCCTGTACCCTAACATTAAGTGCCAATCCAAAATAAAACTGGGCAACCTCACTTCTTCTCCTTACCCCCAATTTTCAGCTACCTCATACAAATTAAACTGTTTTGAAAATAGTTCTGTATTAGTTTCTTAGTGGCTGCTGTAACAGTATATGACAGATTCAGTGACTAAAACTACCAGAATTCATCCTTTTACAATTCTAGTGGCCAGGAAGCAAAAGTTCAAGGATAGAATACTTTCTTAACACTTGCATATTTGGTAGTTGCATGTGTCCTTTGGGTTGTTACTGTACCATTTCATAGGGTATTATCTTATACATGTTTTAAATCTCTTCTGCTTTTCTTTCCTAAGGATATTTGGGTTTGAATTTAGAGCCTGTCTGAATAATTCAGGTTGATTTCATCTCAACTTCTTTAACTATGTTCACAGTTTTGCTTTTCCAAATGAGAATGCATTCACAGGCTCTGGGTGAACTGAGATTTTTCAGGATGGTAGCTGGGGAGATACCAAACCAACACACTAGATTTCAGTCAAAACTGTAAAACTTTTCAATAACCTATATTTGATTAAAGTGCACTAAGTATATTTTTAGTAAAACGTGTTTATTTTAAACTTTCTATTGCGCAGATATTGTCTCACAGGTCCATAAGACAAGTCATGCTCAATATAAACAAAATTATTAGAGGTCTATTTCAAAGTGAGGACAGATGTCACGTCAGGGATAGCTCTTACAAGGTGGAAGCATCAGCTGATTAATGTGGCCGCAACCGGATGTTGGGACAGAGATACTGTAGCATTGGATACAGTGCTCCAACTGCTGAGAATCCGATTTTTCTCCTTGGAAAAGTCTCATGTGCTTGTCAACTTTGACGTGGTACTTACCTCCTGGGAGCCTTGTCACATTGTGGATGATTCTATCTACTCTCCTTTAAAATTAATTAAGTATATCTATATGGAGTTTTAAAAAAAATATAATATGAATGTGATAACGTGTTACGAGCTGTTAAAATGAATACAATCTTGGCTTTTTCAGCTCTGCGTGTTGAATATCGCAGCAAAATGTCACAGTTTCTTCAGTATTATCTGCTGTGAGCTTCTCTATGATGAGAAATTTGCCATTTTTATTTATTTTATGTCTTCAGTATTCTACAAAGTGTTACGTAAAATAAATTTGGCCTCAGAGTGATTGCATGAATGAATAAATAAATCTTGATGGTATGTCAGGGGGATCCAAAAAATACAACTCTCCTGTAAATTCAAAGTGTTTATTTTAGCATAATTGTTAATATTTTATAGTTTGTTTTTTTAACAGGTAACAGCTCTCTATGCACTAACAAAATAATGCTGAAGATGAGATAAGCAACTAAAATTACATTGAATGCTCTTTTCATTTGTAGAGTTGTAAAAAAATAGAATCCAACAGGAAAGTGAGCATATTTTAAATGAAAAAAATGTCAACCTGAGTTTATAAATACGATATGTACTAAAATGCTTACAGCTAACATTAACTTATTCATGCATATGTTTGTCCATTCATTAAACATTTTCCCTAAAAGACAAAACTGCTAATTACCTTACTACAATAAATATATTAAAAATGATGCCAATTTGCTTGATTTTAATTTTTGGTGATGAGATGTATGTTTTTTGAAACTTGGAAGTACTAGGTTCAAAGTCAGATAAGTACACACTGATTAATTGTTTTTAGTAATTGTGTTCCTTTTTGATACTTTTTCTGAGTGAACATCATAAAATTAAGTATGGAATATATTTACTTAGAAATTCAGTTTTGATATCTATATTTTAGGGCATTTCTTTTAGCATATGGAAATAAAGTATGTTAATTCAAATGGTGATATTTTCCTCCATGCTTATCATCAGAACTACATTGACCATTAAAATGTAATAGGTGTTGTAGATTTCTTGTAAGAATATTTCTGGGCTAGAAATAGTGCTCTGTAGTTTATAACTTATGTATTCACTATACTCCATGTTTGGGACATTGTTATGAAATTCTGTGTCCCTCTGATTTGTATACTTAGTTACCACCTCCTCCAGGAATCTGTTCGTCTCAGATGTTCTTTATTCTGTATCAGTGCTACAGGGCATTGCACTGTATTCCAGATTCTGGAATGCGGCCGTGTATCACCTGGATTCCATCTTGCCATTTGTGCCTAAAAATTTTGCAGATGTCCCAAATAGTGTTTGTAGATACTAATGGTTTCAGGTTCCAACTAGCCATTCCTATGTGCGGGAATGCTCCATTATATGTTCCATGTCTGCCCTCTGGAGGTCATGGCTGTAAGGTTCCAGATTCAATCTTTGTACCTCCACGTAGGGGTCATGACTTTGACTCAGAGGTTCAAGAGAATGTTAAGCCCATTAATCTTTTTCCCATACATGTTGAATGTAAAGAACCATGTATGTTTCTGTCTATGGTATAGCTTTATGAAGCTGAAAGGAATATAATTTGCTTTAGTTGATAATTTAATGTGTACATTTAGATTAATTACATGTACAATAGCAAACAGCATCTCTTATAAAAAAAATAGCCCATAGGCAAATTAATAATTTAGCAAGGACTTGTGAGAAATGAGGAACTATAGTGAAAAGAAATTCCACTTTTGTAACTAAAAGACCTAAATATCAGATTTGGTTAAATCTCAAAAGGGATCTATTTTTTAAATTGTTTTAACCAAATTATATATTGACAACATTTATGTATCTATCTCATACTGAATAATTTTAGAATACAATTAACCAAATTACATATTGACAACATTCATATTCATCTATCTATCTAGTAAGCTCAAATTGAATAGTTTTGGAATAGAGTTGGCCAAATTATATATTGACAACACTTATTTATATCTATCTAAGCTCAAATTGAATGATTTTAGAATATAATGTTAAGTACACCTTAATTGATGATCAGTTTTCTGTACTGCAATAGATACAGTCGGATTTTGCTCCAGTGATTCCTTTACGGGTTATTTGGTCTGTCTAAAACAGATTGTAGGAATTTACCTCCACATTTCATTTTGCTTTTTTTTTTTAATTTTTGGTGCCAAATAATTGAAATTTTAAATTCCTGGGACTAATCAGTCAAGTTTAACCAAATAAGTGTTAGAAGACTGGCTTAGAAACAGCTTCCTACAAATGAGTTTGCAGGTTTACTAAAACCCAATTGGCATGGATCAGGAATTATTCAGCTATAAGAGGATTTCATGGCTCAAGATTTCAAACAACTTTAAGCTTCAACAGGAGTCTGGATGCATAGGATGTTCAGTGTGGTTCAAGCTAATATACTTAGCCGCAATGGGAGAGGCAAAAACAAGACAGTCTTTTTACATCTTATGAGACTGTTGTTTGGTGATGATTGCTATGTTTCTAAAAGCAGACTCCGAAATAAGTCTATCCCAGCATGACTTAAGAGGGGGTATTTGCACTACTTTGTTGACTCCTTGGAATCTTAGTTTTGTTTGTTTCTTTTATTTTTTGGAGGAGGGGAGTTTGAGCATGATGCTGCTCCTCTTTCAGTTATGAGAACATATTTAACAAGGAAGCTGAAGATAATTACAAAGTAGATCTTTTAGAAAATGGTTGATTCTTCCAGCTATAACACTATTCCTTTTCACTTTTCCCCGAATTCCTCACAACCCTGTCTGTAGTAAATTCTGCTCCTGTGTAATTACAAGCATTTTCTAGAAATTTTATGTGTTCCTATATCCATCTCCAAAATTTTCTTCTAGTTTTTCTTATGGAAGAACATTAGATGAAAAGAAGACATTTAGTAAGGCAGAATCTTAATTTTTCTTCAAGTATATTTTAATGTGCTGTACATTTCTTTGCTGGTCTTCTCTTGGTTGACTTTTTACTGATTTCCCTCTTTTTCAGGGATTTACTAATCTTTTGGCCAATATTGCCAACATATATTTTATTTTTCACAGTCCCTCTGCTGTAGTGCATTATTTAAAATCTTCCACAATACATCTATGTACCACTTTCGTTTGGTGATATCCCCTGACATTTTATGATTTTATTGCATTAATTACATTTCAAAATTAGAAAAATAATTTAAGTATTTAATCACCTCATTTCGAAAATCATAATGATTTGCCTTTAAATAATGACAGAACTAGACAAGCACTAGGGTGCTTGAGAAATAAGGTAAATAGTTAGATATTTTATGCCCTTCTTAGTCTTTTTTGTTATCTGCATTCTCAGCTCATAGTTCTAAGGGAAATATTCAATATAAGGAACTTCACGTATGTAATAACTAGTGAAGTTTATGATAATTATAAATTTAACTTTATTTTGATAGGAGCAATGCATTTTATTGACTTTTCCATATTGTGCCTCAATAATTCTTTTCTGCTTTGCTCTTATTTTTATTTTTTTGCTTATAAAAAGGAACATATTTCACATTTTCAATATATATAATTTTAAGAACATACGGTACTTTCTATACAATCTCCCCACTCCACACCTGATCCCACAGTCCTGGGATTCCTGTAGATACAGAGCACGGGGCATTCAGTGAACCGTCATGGAGAGAGCATCCGTGTTCTTAGAACCAGCAGCCATCTTGACAGAGGTCACTTGATGCTCCAACTCAGCAGGTGGAGTCCAGTGTGTTAGGGAGGGAAAGAGAGACAACACGCCCTCACTTCACAAATCTAAATGGGTACCAAACTCTCACCAACCTCCAGGCCAGTCTCACAGTGGGGACTGTTGAATTTATTGCTCTGATAAAATCTCTCATTTGCACAGAGGCTGCTGCTGTGAACTGAACTTGTTAAGGTAGCACTTGCTCCCTGCTGCTCACTGGGCACTTTGGTGGAGTAACAAAAGAAGGAAATGTGCTTTTCTTTTCCTGGGGTGAGGTGGGACTCAGGCTGGGAGGGATTCCTTCCTGCAGTGTCAGCAGCAGTGGGAATTGCAGCAAGTTCCTCTCACTTTGCTCTGAGATAATGGTGTTGTCATCAGCCAGTTGCTAGCAGAGACTTGTTCACTGCTTGTACGGCTGTAACCACTGCTCCAAGAGTTTCCTTCTGTAGACTTTCCACTGCCAAGTTCTCCCCAACTGTCCCGCGGGAATGCTGTTATCTTCTGTTGTTACAGTTTTTTTTTTCTTTTTTCATGGTCAAAGACAGGTGTTTTTCCTATTCAGCCAACGTATATGTGCCTATTCATGAATTATAAAGCCTGGTTTTCTTTGTTGGATATTAGTTGTGATCTTTGCTTCTTCTGTGCTATGGTAATCTCTCTGAAACAATTTTTATGCAGCTCAGTATATTTTTGGTAACTTTTATATTTTCTTGATCACAAAATATGTGCTAATTGAAAAAAAGCACAAAGGAGAAGGTGAGTGTTTGCTTCCTTCACAGCACCACGCCTCTTCCCCTTTGGAGCTTTAATTTTAAATTTTGTTTTATATTTGTGTTAGCCATTATTTTGAGTTTAATGTTTCACCTCTTTTCAAAAAATCATGCCTACTAAAATGTACAATTAATTACTTAAGAGGAATTGATTAAGGATATCTTATTTTGATATCCTATCTGAAAAAAGAAAGTTAGACTTTAAAACGATTTCTAACTTTGGTTAATATCTTTTAGCTTATATATCTTTTAGCTTAGCAATTGGTGCTGAAAAGTTTGGTAAGAATCATAATACATTAGTAACCAGAAAGTATTATATGTTCATTATTTTTCAGTTCCAAATCATGTTTATTTTTTGTTACTAGGATGACAGATTTTTTTAAATTTTAAAATTTTAAAAAACTCCTTGTTTAAAATTATAACACATTTTTTTCATAAAAATCTTTCTTCTAGTTGTATTATTATCTCTATTTCTTTTGGTGTTCTTTTTGTTGCTTGTCTTTTAATTGTTTTTTAGTGCTCATTTGTCCTAAATGTGTTGATTATATTCTTTTGATTTTTAAGATATTTTTATAATTTTATTAATAACTCATTTATGTGGTATAGTGTGGCATTTAAATACACGTGTACAGTTTGTTCTGATCAAATCAAAACATATTCTTGGACACTATTCTATTGTTGGAACCTTGGAGCATCCTTTGACGCTTTTCTCCAAAACTGCATTATACATCACTGGAAATTAGAGTAAATTATAACATGCAGCATTTGCATTTGACCCATTTATGGTTTGGATAATTGCCTATTGTATGTTTAACAGTTTTTTGAGTGTTTTGCTGGTACAGGCTTGACAGTTTTCCTCTTCTGGTCAAAAGTGTATGGAAATGCAGGAGTAGAGTGGTAACGAGTTATGTCGAATGGGCTACAGTCAGTTCACCGCAAAGTTCCTTTTCGCTGACTATCCGTTTCATTAACTGATTCATCGTGCACCTTAGCTTCTGGCTTTGAAGGCTTTGGCTTTTCTCATACCTCACTAAAACTGATTGCATCTGAGTTCTAGATTCTAGAAATATTCGAGGTATGCTCCCTTATTGATATCAATTTATCTTAATTTTATTTATCTTAGCATCATTTTTATTTTATAAATGGGAGCTGATGTGGAAAAGGGGATTATACTCAATCTACCATCTTGATACAACATTATTCTTGATCACAATTATTTTACTGCATAGGGTTTCTTTAGAAAATGATGTGTGTTTGCTTAACCTTTAAGTTGCGAAATTAGCAGTATTACCAAGTATGTACTATTTAATGATCCTAGCTATTGTGAGTTTACATTTGTCTTATTTGCTTCTTGTTTGAAACTGCTCAAGAGGATTTTTTCCGGGGCTGAATATGGAGAAAGTTTGCCTTGTAAGATATCCACACTCCTTTGAAGAAGTAATTTGTATCTGTTTGAATATTTCACAGTGGTTTAAAGGACGCGTTTCATCATGTCTTTTTTGGGAGGGTGGAGCAGGGAGTTCTTGCTATGATTTTGGTTAACTCTGTGCTGAGATCTGTAAGGAAAAACTGAACAAATGACATTTTAAGAAAGAATGTGGTTCTTGTGTAAGCGATGCTGTATTCGGCACATCTTCCTGTGGTAATGAGCTGTTAAGGATTCCACTAATGGCAGTTTAGTAGCTGTAACTAAGGATTTCCCTACCGATAAATCTAGTTTACTTGGGTATTAGGCAGAAATCTTAGCATAGCCTCTTAGCACAAGTGACAGTGATGAATGGCCACAGAAAATAAGTATTGTTATCCCTGAGCAAATTAACATCCAGTGTGTGTACATAAACACATATAGGCATGTGTACACAAATATAAAATATATATTTTAGTATATATATGTATACATAGTAGACATAAAGCGTATACATGTATATGTAGCCGAATGTAAAGGAATTAAAATATTTAGGGATTTATTGCTTTAGTGTTATGTGAAGCTATTATCTTTTCTTTTAATAATCACTGCTCATATATAGCATTAACATAATTGCCTGAAGCAGCTGTTCCTTAATGAAATAAGTCAATAAATCTTGAAGTGTAGAATGCTAGCTATAAAGCTTTAAATTGATATTTATAAATTGAAATTTTAGAAAACTCAAAACTTATGAGCCATTAAAACAATAATGTATTATAACTGAAATTTCACATAAAAAGTAAAAAAAAGGTATTTTTTTACTGATACATACATTATGAAATTGAGAGATATTTCTCTTATATGTGAGTGATTGCTCAGTGAAAATATAGTTTATTTCTTTTCTTTGCATTTAGATATTTTTGGTTGTAATTTCTAGAGTTCACACTGCATAACAATTTTCTCTTAATGTTCTCTACAGCCAAGCATATTTGTGAAATGTACATATAACTAAATTATGTATTGTAACTCTACCTGTTTATAGATTTTGATAGATATTTTCTGATTTTATTGACTGTGTTATGATTTTCAGAGTCATTCAGATAGCATGCAAGCTAGTTTAAAGTTCAGCTTTTGAGGTACTGTAGCACTGTCCTTCAATATATGTTGCATTTCCTTGTAACATCATTTCATTTTTCTTAGAGGGTCTTTATCCTTATTTGGTTTTAGTTATGGCTATGGTTTTCTGCAATGCAAAATGCAAATGGTTACTAACAGAGGGGGAATTTAGCTTTCCTGTTTCTACTTAGGTCTCCATCCTGTCTTGCCACCATGTTTTCATTGTCAACTGGCTTCCCCATCAGTAGCAGAAGTCTGCAGAAATAGCTGCCAATTAATACTGTGAAATCTTCAATCTGTGTTAGAAAATCTGGATGATTTTAACCTCCTTTCTCAAAGATTGATGTTATGTGATTAACCATTTACATTTAATGTCGACGTGGTAACTCCTAGACTTTGTAAGCCTGAGGATCAGTCTTTACACGTGTGTGTGTTTGTGAGCGCACACACACACACACATACACACATTATCAAAGGAGTATTGGTGGATACCAGAGTGATGCATACATGATGCATTTCTTGGTACTTACTGCAAAAAATATAAAAGCTAAGCACCAGTGTTACACCTTTATTAATATAAAAAGTGATGGTTATAGTCTTCCTTTCCAGATAGTGACATAAAGATTAGAAACTCCAACAATATTTTAGAAAGCAATTGCCAAATCCCACAAGTACTGTTAACACCTTACTAGAACTAAAGATAACATTACAGTGTGTATAATTTTGTAGGATCATAATAATCACTGATGAAACACTTAAAAAAATCTAAGGAAATCAGGCTAGAAATAAATCATTACCATATTGCAGACTCCCAAGCTAACTAAACTGAAGGAATAGTCTAGAGTATAATAAACATGTGAAATGATTGTAATCCTAAAATGTTACCAAATTGAAAAAAAAAAAAGTAAAGTGATTTTGAAGAGGAAAAGAAAATATAGACAGAAGCAAAAGGAGGGGAAGCAAAATGTCTTTTATTGCCATGGCTCATTTATTGTATAAATGAACTTGATTGAATCACAAAGCTGTAATCCTCAAAAGTTTCTAGAGACATGCTGATTTGATAAGAATTCATAATAACTTGACTCTTTTATTCAGTTGCTTGGCGTTATGATAATGTGCTAAAAGTTTTCCTTAGTTCAAAACATCAGCAGCAAGTTGACATTGAGTGTAGCTGAGGGATTTGAGCTGTTCAGAACTTTTCAAGAATTGTTCGAGAGAGTACCACAAAGAAGGAGGGGCGAAGAGGGTACTCGGTTTATTTGATCAACAGCATTGTACTGCTTTGCTGTGTATTGCCCTCCAAGAATCTGAATTCTAAAAATAAAAAAGAGAAATTTACTTTATGCTAATGATCTTAAAACTAATTAATTACAATTAGTTACTTTTATCACAAAATCATTTACTGATGAATCCTGTCCCTTTTATCAAAGCAGACAAAAAAAATGATAAGGAAGAGATATTGAATAATATGGGGAGATTTTTTTTTCCTTTTTAATATGCACTTTTAATAAAGTGTGCTGTAGGTCAGAAGTGATTAAGTTTCAGCCATTTTGCCTTTGTTGGAACACTTAGTTTAATTAAAGTAGAAATGCCCTAAAAAAATAAGAAAAAAAATTAAAACAATATATATATGTTTAAACATTCTTCATATAAATTTTACTAAATTGATAACTTGAGTAACACTGGTATTTTGTTATTTATTTGTGAATGAAAAATTGGCATAAATATAATTAATGATGTATAAATGTTATTATACTATATTATACTATAATGAACTAACATTTTGAAAAATGTTAGTTCATTATAGTATAATATAGTATAATATAGTATAGTATGTGTTTATGTCTCGTTTACTGCCCACAACTACTCCAAAGGCATGGCTATGCAATTATGGGCAAAAAACTAATATGACTAATCTTTTAATTTATTTATGAATCCAAGATGATGTTAGAAGCTGTTAGCCTTCATAGTGATGCTTGCTCTGTAAACAAGAGTGACTGTGAATGATGCAAAACCAGTTATTTCTTTGATTATTTCTGGCTTCCAAATCCTTCTTACTTTCAGGCAGGCATTTGTGTTCCATGTTTTTATATGTCTACTTTCTTTTTAAGAAACAGAGATATAGTGAGAAACTAAGAGACAGAAGAGGGAGATGGCTACCATCTTCTGGTTTATTCTCCACCTGCTCACAAGAGTCAATTCTAAACCCAGGCTGAAAACAAGCCAGGAACTTCCTCCAGTTTTCCACTCAGCTGGCAGAAACTGAATTCTTTTTGGGAAGGTCATCTGTTGTTTCCCAAGTAAATTAGCAGGAAGCTGAGATTGAAATCGAAATGGCCTGGACCATTGAGTAAGAACTCTTCCGTAGCTTGTTCTGTAACTTCATGTTGTTGTTAATTTTATATCTTTCTTCCTGTTGTTGCTCTTGTTTTATGGTTTTTCATTTAAAGATGTGTAGTAACTGTGTAATAGAGACTATGCATTGTGATTGAGTAAAACTAAGGCAATTGTTTTCTTTTAGTCTGACATAAGGTGACTAGGAAACAACCAGAAACTGTTGAATCTTTGTCTCAGGTGTGGGAGAAATCTCTCTGGGCACCTGTGCTTCATGGGATTTGTCTTCTGTGTTCCCTGATAGGCATTATTTTATGTTGGCATGGCAGTGGTAGTACTTTGAGAGTTTTTGCTGCTATAATAAAAAATTCCAAGAGTGGAAGACTTTTATGGCCTGAGCTGATTCCACATTGTCATGTCAGCACAGTTTTGCAGCACGTTAAGAGGCATTAGGAAGTGAGAGCATCCTCGAGTGATGATTCCCATCTGTGTCCTGGCAATGCTTTCTCTGAAATGTTGCTGTTTTTGCTGCTGCCGTCTTTGAATTCTAGACTTGACAATGTGGTATTTAACATTCTTTTCTCTGGACACAACAGCATTTATTGAAATACCTACCAACTGTTTAGTGGCTGCCAGATTCATGATTAGAAATGATCTGATAAATCCTCTTTTATTTTGCAAAGAGTTGGAGGGAATATTAAAGAGCATTCACACAAATGCTGTATTATTTTTGCCATTCTAACTTATTCATATTATTTATCGGGATTATCTTTAGTTGTGAATATTGCTGTTATTGATTATACTAATTTGTATTATAAATTTCTTAGTGAATGCATGCTGAGATGAATTGTTCTATTTTAGTCTAATTTCATACATGAGTTTCATCGTAGTAAAATGAATGGGAGTTTTAATTTCAAGAAAGACACTCAAATAAAACATGGGTGGATTTCTATCTATTGGAATGCTAAGCTGGTGATTGTGAGGGAAATGAATATGCCATTGTAATTGGGAAAAGATAAAAGGAGAGGAGATGGGGGAGGGGGAGGGTAGGACAGTGGGAAAAAGCCCCTCTGTTTCTAAATCTGTATTGTTAAAGATATGAAATCTACTCCTTTTATATAAATATTTAAAAATGGGTGGAGTCGGGAAAGTGAGAAAGCATTGCTTTAATGTGTTATTAATTGCATTCAGAAAGGCTCATTAATTTATAAAGTGAAAATGCGAACATATTAGATTTTCCTTTCCAGGATCATCCATGGTTCTTATAACATAGTGAATCATCTACTGGGTAATCCAAATTGTCAGTTCCTGCTAATAGTAGTTAATTTAGATGGTATTACTCGGGGACAGATTTCAGTGCATAGCATAACTGAAAGGGGATAGGGAAAATGATTTTCACTTCCTATTTTAAGCCAATTAAAAAGAATATATATATATACACACATATATATTAGCAGATATATATATATATATATAATAGCAAATATAATTGTGACATAGAATGCATCTGAAGAAATAGTGTCGGGCAGCAGTTGTCTATATTCCTAGTGGTCATAAAACCAAAGTGAGCAATAAATTGCATTTTAGGAGATTTTTGCAGTTATAGGAAATAGGAAATGTTTTTAAAAAAATGAAGAGAAAGAACCATATGATATGCTTGGTGAATATTCTGATTAATGTTTGGCAAATTAAGGACTTACATCATTCTTCCTTGCGAGAAAACAACAGAGATTTTCAGAGAACTCAACCAGGTAAACATCTTCCTGGAAAAGTATTCTAATTAAATTAAACCATTTGGTAAATATTTGTGTTACTTTCTAGTGATTTTCAACCTGTAAAAAAAGAAAAATAACCAGAGGAACTTCTTGCTGTGAAAATAATTTATTCAAAACAAGAAAAGAATGTGTATATAGGAACACAAAAATGTCAAAATCACCTTTGCATACTTTTTAAGAACAGGAAAGAGTACTGGTAAAATGCATGTGTTGGTTCTTAATTTAGAAAAATAGACCTGAAATACTCCATATCAATTTTATGTATGAATGTGGTGGCTTGGGGTTATATAATGATTTTTACTACCCACTCATGATGGATAATAGATTTTAAGAAGTAATGTATACTTCTTAAATAGATGTATTTAAATAGGTATGTTATTTATATTATAAACACATAAGTATATAACAAATATAAACATATTCAGTTAATACGCATTTAAAAATTTGTCTATTTATTTGGAAGTGAGAATTACAATGAAAGGGAGAAATAGGAAGAGAGAACTCTTACATGCACTGGTTTACTCCTTCGATGGCCGCAATGAGGACAGGGACAGGCCAGAACCAGGAGCTTTAGGTAGGTCTCTCGAGCTGAGTGTAAGCTGCACACACACTTGGACTACCTTCTGCTTCTTTCCGAGGCCATGAACATGGAGTTCTACAGAAAATGGAGCAGCTAGGACTTGAACCAGATCCCATAGAAGACATTGCTGTCACAGGCTGGAACTTTACCAGCTATGCCACATGCCAAAACACAAACCTTAGCCAATGTATATATATATTTTAAATCAATCAAGAGATATGTCATGGAGTCAGATAGTTACATCTAACATATTCCTGGATAGCCCTGTGAAAATTCCTAATTAAAAAACAACCCAGTAAAAATCTGCTGTATAGAAGTAGGGATACCTAAGCAAAAGGGAGACTTAGATCAGCCTTTTAAGGGCAGAGTCTATATGCTGTTTCATTCTTCAACTACTGTGAAAGGCTGGGGCTGAGCCAGGCTGGAGCCAGGCTGCACCCAGGAGCAATGAACTCCACCAGTGTCTCCCATTTGGGTGGCAGAGGTCCAAACACTTTAGCAGTCCTCCCCTGCCTTCCCTTCTTGGAGTAGAATCAGAGGCGGAGTACTGGAGGAAGTGGTACTTAACCCAGCATTCCAAATTGGATCCATTGTCTGTGCAACAATGCAGGTCCAAGACCCAGATCTTTTAGAAAAGATCAAGAAAACAGAATCCCTGATATCATTGGCCTTGGAAAACCCAAGGATTGATCATAATAATTCCAATAGTTATATGTGAAAGCAACAGTTGAAGGAGGAAGAGCATAAGTAGAATGAGACACAAATGGAAGGGACGTGAATAGTCTTGTTTGGGCAGTGACTTAATATTAACCAAAGTCACTGGAATAACAGTATGTTAAGTACATGATTTGCTTGCATGAGTGAGAGTCTAGACAAGGGCCAAGGTGAAGTGTATTTAGTCCTGAATAGTCAACATCTAAATAATAAACTTGCCAAACAGTGCAAATAGTTTCTGGTATACTAGTGACAGGTGTCTTGTAATGAATAAGCACATCATAAAACATATGGTGCTACAACAAAGTTTCTTGCATCATTTTGTTCTTCATAGACTGTTGAGCTTCTAGGGTTTATATTTTATGGATGATAGGAATAAGACAGGTGGAGAATTCAACATGTCCAAGATTATTAAATCATTAAGTGATGTGAGGTAAAAATTAAAGGATGGCAGCTTAGAAGTCACACTTAAAATCTTACACATTTAGTGAACGTCATTCTAAAAGTTACCAATTTAAAATCATAGCTCAGTGATGGTAATTTGTTATATAAATATTTGCACTCTAAAGCATTTTCTAGTTTAAAAATTATCTCTTTAATTAAGCACTATGATCAAGAAGTCTTAATTAAAATGTGCAATTGATATTAAAAGTAATTGCAATATTATTTCCCATATCAAGCAAACTTTAAAATATGAAAGCTAGAAATTTATAATGTCATTTAAGAAAATTAAGTCATTAAATGAAGTGGCCCTTAGTTTTTATAGTATTTTGAAATTTTATAACCCACAAATAAGAACATAAGTAAACATAATTCTATTCATCATACATTATATGTTAAGTTTCCATTTAAAAATTAGTTCCTTGAACTCCAAATGTTGGTTTTCACTGAATGTGTTGTCAAGCATTTGAGGATATCAGATATTCACATGATTGGCAAGAATTTTTACTATGACCTGTGAATATTGAGGAAAATTTGAAATAACTGTGTGTTTTCTGTATGTGCCTGCCTCATTCTTTGTGGAATCAGGAGAATTTTAAAAAATTGTGTAGGGAGACCAGCAGCATGTCATAGCAGGTAAATCAGCCTAGATAACAGTATCCTCTATGGGAACTGGTTTGTGTCCTTTTTGCTCAGCTTTGATCTTGTACCCACCAGGAATGAGCACCTGCTTTGGCCTAGTCCTGCCTCTGTGGTTGCACCCATTTGGGGGAGAGACGAGCAGATGGAAGATCTCTCTGGGACTCTGCCTTTCAATTATTTTTTTAAGTATTTTTACAATGAAACTCTTAACGGATAGTGGGATGCTGGACTCTGTGACAATGTCCATGCCTACAGTGTCGGGAAATACTTCAATAGCAGAATGATGGACTTAGGACTGTTCATGAAGGACTGCCCATTGCAATACTACAGGTGACATAAATAGGGGAGGAGGGATTTGGGGAAGGGGATGGGAAATCCCAGAGCCTATGGAACTGTATCGTAAAATAATAATAATAATTGATAGTAATAATCACAATATGGAAAATGGTTTTTAAAAATTCAAAATAGTTAAATCTTAGAAATCAGGAAGGTAATCTGTTTGACTCCAGGTGATTCCAATACACTAAAGGCAATGAAGTTAATCTGAATGCAGTTATTAACTTTCAGTTTCTTTATAAAATTACCTAGTAAGTAATTCAGTGAAATAACCCCTTGATAATCAAAATAATCACAATTGAGGTATTTTACATGCTTTGTCTAAATCTAGTATCTTGTATTAGTCTTTTTATTGTTCCAGCTTTACATCTCATAAAACACTCTGATATTACATCTTGTATTATTTGCTTATTAACTTTCTGTTATTGCCAGCACAGACTATGTGATGAGTAAATAAAGTTTACTTGACCTGGAATCAGTTATTTTGAATGTTTATTTGTAGTTAGTAAAAACTTACAGAAATAAAAAAAAATAGCTAGCAATAATCTAGGCTCATAGCTGCTTCCAAACCTCGTATTACTTCATCTAAACAACAGTGCAGTCCCAGAGAGCGTGCTGAGTAGAGCATGACATTCTGTGGAGATCTGCTCCAAATGCCCATTTCCAGGAGCAACAGGCTACGCTGCCCTTCAACCATGCAAATCGTTATTAAGATTAAGCAATGGCTTAATCTGTTATATCTTAACACCTACTGCTGAACATTTTTATTAATATATAAGAGCAAGACTCATCAAGGCAGTTACTTATTCAGCGCAACCTAATCATATCATTAGAATTGCAAAGGCCTTATTTCCAACAGTGAATTAGGTTGCCTTTTCTCCTTGTTATCACTGGCATTTATTGTTTTTTGATTTCTGTATGACAGCCATTCTATCTAGAGTGAGGTGTGTTGTAAATCAGAATGCAGAGTCTTTAATCTTTGAAGGAAAATGAATTTATTATGGAGCAATGCGACAACTGTCATGCAGGATAGCGCACCAAGGGGAAGGAAAACAGGGTTTTTATAATTAAAGTGAATATACAAAAAATATTCTATGTGCACAACAGCAGGGTGGTCACTAGTAGCAACCTGTTAATTCTAAAAGCAGTAACATCTCAGTAGACAAAGTGAAAGTTACCAACGTCAGCACAACCTAAAACAGACAATAACATGAAACAGGTCAGAGGCTCTTAGCGTTTCTAGAGCCTCACCGGAACTGGCATATTTGCAGTTTATAGTTGGTCCTAGTGTTGTCTGTTTTAGCTGATCCATATCAGAGGTGAATACTCATTGTGATTTCTGTTTTTCCTTGATGGCTAGTGATTCTCAAACTGTTTTTTTTTTTTTTTTTTTTTTTTTTTTTTTATTGTTGCTTACACTGTATTATGTAGTACAGTTTTATAGGCGCTGGGGATTCCCCCCACCCCTCCCCATACCCCTCCCCCCATGGTGGATTCCTCCACCTTGTTGCATAACCATAGTTCAAGTTCAGTTGAGATTCATTGCTTGAAAACACATGCCTAGCATAAAGTTCAGCGTCTTATTGTCCAGATAAGTTCAGTGGCCTCTTGGGGAGACCTTCTATGGTCTGAAGATAGGTCTAACAGAGTAAAGATCCGGTCAGTTAAAAGCCCCAACAAGGCCTCAGTATCAATATACAACATTATGGAATTAATTGACATAGTAATGGGTAAACAATATGTTAAGAATAATGCGAGTTCCATTCTTCGAAACATCTGGGTTGAGACAGTATCAATGACAGGTTCAAAAAATAACAAACAACCAAACAAAAAATTACAGGTTAAATCAAGGCAAACATGTGGTATCTAATCTTTTGGGATTCACTCATTTCCCTTAGCATTATAGTTTCCAGTTGTGCCCATTTAGCCACAAAGAACTGCAATTTGTTTTTTTTAATAGCTGAGTAGTATTCCATGGAGTAGATGAACCAAAGCTTTCTTATCCAATCTTCTGCTGATGGGCATTTCGGTTGCTTCCATGTTTTTGCAATTACTGATTGTGCTGCAATGAACATAGGGATGCATGTTGGTTTGTCGTAAAACAGGTGTTTTGGATATATTCCTAGGAGTGCTATTGCTGGGTCATATGGCATGCAGATTCCGAGTTGTTTGAGTGTTCTCCAGACTGATTTCCATAAAGGCTGTACCAATTTGCAGCTCCACCAGCAGTGGAGTAGGGTTCCCTTTTCCCCGCATCCTCGCCAGCAAGCGTCGTTGGTGTTCTTGTTTATGTGGGCCAATCTTACTGGTGTTAGGTGGTACCTCATCGATGTTTTAATTTGGATTTCCCTTATTGCTAGGGAGCTGGAACATTTTTTCATATGTTTGTTTGCCATTTGGACTTGTTCCTTTGTGAAATGTTTGCCCATTTCCCTTGCCCATTTCTTGAGTGGCTTGTTTGTTTTGGTTTTTTGGTTGTTTTGAAGTTCTTTGTATATCCTGGAAATTAGCCCCCTATCGCCTATATCGTGTGCAAAGATCTTCTCCCACTCTGTGGGTTGCTTTTTTACTTTGTTGATTGTTTCCCTTGCTGTACAGAAGCTTCTTAGTTTGATGAGGTCCCATTTGTTTATTCTGTTCTCAACTGCTATTGCTTTTGGTGTCCTTCTTAGAAAGTCGGAACCTACTCCTAGGTCTTGCAGTGTATTTCCTACATTTTCTTGTAAGAGTTTGAAGGTTTCTGGATGTAGATTTAGGTCTTTTATCCATGTAGATTGGATCTTAGTGTATGGTGATAGATGTGGGTCTATCCTTTTGTTTCTACAGGCTATCAGCCAGTTGTCCCAACAACATTTACTAAAGAGGCCTTCCCACTTGCTTGAGCTATCATTGGTCTTTTTGTCAAAGATTAATTGGCTGTATTTGTGTGGGTTCCCTTTTGGTGCTTCTATTCTATTCCATTGATCTTCCTTTCTGTCTTTGTGCCAGTACCAGGCTGTTTTGATAGCCACTGCTCTATAATATGTCCAGAGGTCCGGGATTGTGATTCCCCCTGCTAACCTCTTATTTTTCAGGATGGTTCTAGCTATTCGTGGTTTTTTGTGTTTCCAGATGAACTTTTGAATCATTGTATCCAGTTCCGTGAAGAATGTTTTGGGCAATTTGATTGGAATTGCGTTGAAAATGTATATTGCTTGTGGTAGTATAGACATTTTAATGATATTGATTTTGCCTATCCAGGAGCACGGGATGTTATTCCATCTTTTGAGGTTTTGTTCAATTTCCTTTTTAAATAGTTTGTAGTTTTCTTCGAATAGGTCTCCTACGCTTTTGGTTAGATTTATTCCCAAATACTTCATACTTCTCTCTGTTGTTTTGAATGGTATCCTGTTGGTTAGATCTTCTTCCATCTTGGTGTTATTTGCGTACACTATGGCTGTTGATTTTCGTTCGTTAATTTTGTACCCTGCCACTCTGCCAAACTCTCGTATAAGTTCTAGCAGTTTCTGTATTGAGTCTCCTGGTTTTTCTATGTATAGGATTATGTCATCTGCATATAGTGAAAGCTTGACTTCTTCGTTTCCTATACGTATGCCTTTGATTTCTTTTTCTTGTCTTATGGCCTCTGCAAGTACCTCTAGGACTATGTTGAATAGCAGTGGTGATAGCGGGCACCCTTGTCTTGTTCCAGATCTCAGTGGGAAGGGTTCTAGCTTTTCTCCATTCAGTATGATACTGGCGTTGGGTTTTTCATAAATTGCTTTAATTATGTTGTGGATTTTCCCATCTATGCCTACTTTGGCTAGAGTTTTTAGCATGAAGAGGTGTTGGATTTTGTCGAAAGCTTTTTCTGCATCTATTGAAACTATTATGTGGTTCTTGTTTTGCAGTTTTTGGATATGGTTTATAACATTTATGGATTTCCGAATGTTGAACCATCCCTGCATTCCAGGGATGAATCCTACTTGATCCGGATGAATGATCTGTCTGATGATTTTTTGAATTCTATTGGCTAGGATTTTGTTGAGAATTTTAGCATCAATGTTCATCAGAGAGATAGGTCTGTAGTTTTCCTTCTCTGATGGTTCTCTGTCCGGTTTTGGGATTAAGGTGATGTTGGCTTCATAGAATGAGTTTGGGAGGGTTGCTTCCTCCTCTATTGTTTTGAAGAGCTTGTAGAGGATTGGGGTTAGTTCTGTTCGGAATGTTTTGTAGAATTCTGTAGTGAAGCCGTCTGGGCCTGGGCTTTTTTTCGTTGGGAGATCCTTGATGACTGTTTCAATCTCTACCTCGGTTATGGGTTTATTTAATTCTGCAGTTGCCTCCGGACTGAGTTTTGGTAAGTGGTGGGAGTCCAAGAACTTTTCTATTTCTTGGTGGTCCTCAAATTTGTGGGAGTACAGTTCTTTGTAGTAATTTCTAATTATTTTCTTAATGATTGCAGTGTCTGTTGTTATGTTGCCTTTTTCATCTTTAATGCTATTGATTCTCACTTTCTCTTGTTTTTTTTTGGTCAATCGGGCCAGTGGAGTGTCTATTTTGTTTATTTTCTCAAAAAACCAACTTTTTGATTTGTTGATTTTATGTATAGTTTTTTTGATTTCTATTTGGTTTATCTCCTCCCTTGTTTTGATGATTTCTTGTTTCCTATTGTGCGTGGGACTCTTCTGCTGCTGTTTTTCCAGATCCTGGAGGTGTGAGGTTAGTTCCTGTATTTGGCGTCTTTCTTGGGCCTTGACATGTGCTCCGATTGCGATGAATCTACCTCGTAGCACTGCTTTGGCGGTGTCCCACAAGTTTTGGAGTGTTGTATCAGAGTTTTCATTGGTTTCCATAAATTTTTTGATCTCATCTTTGATTTCTTCTCTGACCCAATGTTCGTTTAATAGCATATTGTTCAATTTCCAAGAGTGCCTATACTTCCTGGGGAGTTTTGAGTTGTTGATTTCCAGTTTCATCCCATGGTGGTCTGAGAGGGTACATGGTATGATACTAATGTTTTGGAAGTTGTTTAGATTCGCTTTATGTCCTATCATGTGGTCGATTCTGGAGAAGGTGCCATGTACCGCTGAGAAGAATGTATAGTCTGTGGCCTTAGGATAAAAAGTTCTATATATGTCTACTAAGTCCAGTTGTTCTATTGTTTGTGTGAGCTCTGTTGTTTCTTTGTTGAGTTTTTGTTTCGTAGACCGGTCCATTGTTGTTAGAGGTGTGTTGAGATCGCCCACAAGAATTGTCCGGGTGTCTATGTCTTCCCTTAAGTCTGTAAGTAATTGCTTTACGTAACTAGGTGCATTAAGATTCGGTGCATAAACATTAATGATGGTGATTGCTTCTTGATGGATCATTCCCTTCACCAGTATAAAATGGCCTTCCCTGTCTCTTTTGATGTTAGTTAGAATGAAATCTATCTCGTCTGAAATTAGGATAGCTACCCCAGCTTTTTTTCCTTGTCCATTAGCGTGAAATATCTTTTTCCATCCCTTCACTTTCAGTTTCTTTGCATCCTTTCTGGTTAGATGCGTTTCTTGTAGGCAACAGATGGTTGGGTCTTGTTTGATGATCCATTCTATTAATCTCTGTCTTTTGATTGGTGAATTTAGACCATTTGTGTTGAGAGTTAAAATTGAGAGTTTGCAATTTTGCCTTGCCATGTGATTGTATTGTGTGTGTGTTGTTGCCTATGTAGTTGTCTTGTTTGTGCAGCTTTTAGTTTGGAGACCTTCTTATTTGCCATCTTTGTTTGTGATTTGCCTCCTTTTTGTCCGGGACTAGCGCATTTCTAAGGAGACTTTGCAGAGCTGGTTTTGTGTAGACATATTCTTCTAGTTTTTCTTTGCTATTGAAGTATCTGATTTCGTTCTCATATACAAATGAGATCTTTGCTGGGTAGATTATTTTTGGTTGACAGTTGTTTTGTTTCAGGACTTGGAAGATCTTTGTCCATTCTCTCCTTGCTTGTAGGGTCTCTTCGGAGAAGTCAGCAGTGATTCTGATGGGTTTTCCCCTGTATGTGATCTTTTCTCTACTTCGTACTTGTCTCAGGATTCCTTCTTTGTCTTCATTGGAGTAGAACCTGAGCACCGTGTGTCTGGGTGAAGATCTCTTTGGGTCATGTCTGTTGGGAGTTCTCTGTCCATCCTGTATGCGGGGTGGATTCGTGTTCCAAGTGTTTTGGAAGTTTTCCTGTATAATTTCATCAAGCACTGCTTGCATCCCAGATTCTCTTTCTACTCCCTCAGGGAGGCCGATGATCCGAATATTCAGTTTTCTAAGGTAATCCTTCATCTCTTGCATCATTTTATTAGTTTTGCTGAGGTTTGTCTCCAGCTGTTTAATTCGCTGGGCACTTTCATTTTGTGTGTCTTCTGTTTCAGAGATCCTTTCCTCTGCCGCATTTATTCTGTTGATGAGGCTTTCAATTTTATTCTCTTGGGCATCCAATTTGGTTTTGATTTGTTGTATTTCGGTGATTATGCGGTTCTGGTAGTCTTCCAGCTTTGTGTCCACGTCTCTGAGAAATTTTAGCATTATTTTCATCAATTCCTTTGCTGGTAACACGTCCATGTCTTCATCTCGCATCGCCGATATTGATAATGGCTTTTGGCCCATGTTTGGTGGGGTGCTGGCTCTTTCATCTGGAGCACAGCTCTTTCTGGTGGTTTTTCCCATTGCGTTGGTGAATTCTGGTGGGGCAAATGAACCCGTGTGTTGAGGGGCTGTCAGATGCTTTCCTGTAGAGATTGGAGCCTGCAGACGTGGTGTTGTCGAGCGTGGTAATTTTCAAGGCACCGTTGGTGCATTCTCAGGGCCCGGGGCTGTAGAGCACCACCTTGGGGGCCCAGTGGATTCCAGGCACACTCTGGGCACCTCTTCTACAGGTGTGACACCCCAGGGCGTGGAGGGATGGAGGCGCTCTCTGGGTGTGCCCCCTGCACGGGAATCCGCAGGACTTAGAAGGTTTTATGTGCTTTCTCCTTGCGTTCTCCGTGTCAGGGACTGCAAGGTTTTTCAGAGCCCACCTGGTGCGTCTCCCACACACGGGACTGTGGGTGAGGCACTTTCCAGGCGTGGCTCTTGTGCAGTGAATCCACCACTCGTGGTGTGTGGATGTTCAGAGCCCCTGTTCCTGTGTGGCTCTCTCACACCGGCCCTTAGCGGAGGAGTGGCCCAGGCGCCCTGTTATAATTTCACGGCAGGTTCGCACCGTGTCAGTGTGATGCAGGAGTTTTCAGTGCTCTCCTGGTGGGTCGCCCACGCTCAGAACTGCAGGGTGGGAGGCGAGAGGTGAGCAGTTCACCCTATGGGAGTGGTACCTGCGTGTCGGGGACACACAGCACTACACTTCCCAAAGCTGGGCAGAGCTCTTCTGACACCTGACACCTGCGCTGTGGAGGCGGCTGCTGCAGGCGGGGCCGCCTAGTCAGCTCGGCGCAGCCGCTCGGCGCGGCGACCAGGGTCTTCCTGATGTTATCTCACTTCCACCAGGCAGGATGTGGAGGACTCCAGATCCTCGCCAGCAGCCTCTGCGCACCGAGACGCACTGGCCCCCCCAGTGTAGGAACACCCGAGGCGCCCCCCCGGGACCCCCTCAGCCACCAACACCACTGCACACAGTTCCCAAGGCACAAACCCAACAGTTTCAGTCCGTCTGCCCCGCGTTCTCAGAGGCTAAAACCTCGGCAGGGGTCTAGGAATGCGGAGGCTGCCACGTCAACCCCCCGGCTCACCAAACGTTCGGCCGCTGCAGTCTGCCTCCACCGCTGCCGAAGGCCTCCCGCCGGCGACGGATGATCCGCCCGATCTCCCCGCCTCCGGGCTGTCCGCGTCTCCCGTCAGGCCGTTTTCAAAAGTGACTCAGCAGGTCTGGAGTGGGATGTCGGTTTCTCTACCTTTGTCCTGCTCCGTTCTCGCTGTTCTTCCGAGTTGTGTGGATCTTTTTGGTTCCACACTGTCCCAGGGAGCCTCACGGACCTCTCCCTGCGATTCCCTGCTGTTCCTCTTTGCTGCTTCTGTGACTTTCTATCCCTCTTTCACTGGAGACTCCCTCACAGCCTTCCTCCTACGTCGGCCATCTTCTCTTCTCCCTCCAAACTGTTTTTCATGTGTGTTAGCCATTTAAGTTTTCTCTTTTGAAAAATGTTAGTTTATATCTTTTAACCATTTCTTAATGGGGTGTTGGTATTGTTGAGTTTCTAGAGCTCACTATAGATTTTGGATATTAATCGTTTATCAACTGAATAGTTTCTAAATATTTTCTTCCATTCAGTCAATTCCTCTTCAGTTTCTTGAAGTTCTTGCAGAAGTTTCTTAGTTGATGTAATCCTGTTTGTCTATTTTTGCTTTTATTGCCATTTGCAATCCCCGTGTCATACGCTTTCTCAGTGTCTTCCTCTAGTAATTTGATATTACCATGCCCTAGACTTAGATCCTTGATCCATTTATATTGACATTTTTAATTATTATTTTTTATGCTACAGTTTCATGGGAACTGAGATTCCTTCTACCACTGCAACCACCCCCATTCTTTCCCCTCATATTATTGCAGTAGTATATTTCTTCAGTAAAAGTCACGTGTCCAACATTCTGTTGCTTAAGTGTATCATGCCATTGTAAATACAGACAGTGGTAGAAAGTCTGGTATCCTATTGCTGAAGTACATTTAATAGTTTGATTGGATAAAGAAACCATACCTACTCCACGTAATTGACTTTTGCATAAGGTATATATTAAAGATTTTGTTTCATACTTCTGCATGTGAAAATCCAGTTTTCTCAGTACCATTTTTGGTTCAGATTGTCTTCTTTCCAAGCACTGATTTTAGCTTTTTGTCAAAACTAGTTGGATATAGATTCACCGATTGATTTTCAGAGGATTCTGTTCTCTTCCATTGATCTTCCTGTGTTTTGTGTTAATCTCAAGTGAGTGATTTTGATTGTTACTGTCATGTAATTGATCTGAAAGCAGGTATTGTGATGCCTCTGGCTTTGTTTTCACTGTTTGCTTGTTTTAGTTACTCTAGTTTCCCCAACCCTTGTGTTTTCATAAGGCTTTTAGCATCATTTTTTTTTTTTTGAGATTTGAGAAGAAAGTTGTTGAAATTTGGATTGCAACCATAGTAAATTTATAAATTGTTTGGGTACAGTGGAGATTTTGATTATATTAATTCTTTGGGTCACTTCTGTTGGTATGATACCTGCCTAAACTGCCCTCTGCTTAAGTTATCGATGATCAAACAGAGCCTACAATGGTAAATTCACGCAGCTGTACATAGGCAAGAACTGCCCAAGGAATCTCTGTGGTCCTCATTGTGAACTCAGAACTTTCTGGAGTGAGTGGCCCACTCAGGCCCTCAGGGAGCCCTGAGCCTCTGAAGCCACATGGTGATTGCCATGAGACTTGGCTATATTCCTCTTCTTATTGTCAGCACAGATTTCCACAGTCATTGTATGCAAGGCTCCCATATTTACAGTTAGCAGAAGATTCACTCTATTTTTTTGGAGGGGGGTGGTTAAGATTTATTAATTTTTATTGGAAAGTCAGATTTACAGAGAGAAAGAGTGACAGACTGAAAGATCTTCCATCTGCTGGTTCACTCCCCAATTGGCCCCAATGACTGCAGCTGAGCCAATCTGAAGCCAGAAGCCAGAAGCTTCTTTCGGGTCTTCCACATGAGTGCAGGGTCTCAAGGCTTTGGGCCATCCTCAACTGCTTTTGCAAGCCACAAGCAGGGAGCTGGATGGTAAATCGGTGTCAGGACACGAACCTGCATTCATATGGAATCCTGGCATGTGCAAGGCAAGGACTCTAAGCTACTGTACAGGACCCAGAAGAACCACTCTTAACCCTAAGAGGCTGTTCCATCTTTGGAGAGAACTAAGGCATTACTGGAACTTGCTATGTGTTGATGTTTTGCCCTAACAATTTGAGTATGCGCACCAGTGATAATAAAGAGGATGGAACTATATCACAGGCTTAAGTGGGCATCCTGCCACCTTCCAGCCATACAGGCCACTATCCAATCAGTGTAGACCACAGATTTATGCCTCAGATAAAATCTGCCAGTAACAGTTGTTAGAGTTGTAGCAGCCTGTACTCTCTTTCAGGTGGTGCATCCTCCCTGTTATTTCCCTGACGCCCTTTCTGGAGTGCATGGATTGGGAAGCAGATGATGTTTCCCTGGTTTATGGGTTCATGCGGATACCCTGCTCCATCCATTTAGCACTTTGGGTTGGAGTCAAGGTCCATGTGGACAGCAAGTTGCTTTCCCAGGCAATGTCGCTAGTGGCAGAGGTTCCATTGTAGTTTATTCCCGTTGCTGTTGCTGATTCTGACACTTAGAGCAGTGACTTAGATGAGCAATGCACAACTTTTCCTGTGTACTATGGCTCTCTGTAGAACAGGGTAATAGGGAAAAGCAGTCAAGATGACTTGCCTACTCCAAGACTGGCAGTTGCTGTAAACCCTTTAAGCTCTCAGGAGGAAGTAAAAGTCAGTAGGCAGCTGTGGGATGCTTTCTTGGCAAGAACTCTGAGTGATGGGGTATACTGCTAGTGTTTCCTACTCTGTTGAGGTATAGTGGTGGCGTATAAGTGCCGTGTGGCTGGCTACAGCAGTGTTGTGTGTTTTCCCCCACTGTTATATGGAATCTTGTTTCTTTGGATCTCACTTCTATGATGAAGACTTGCAGCATTCAGGCCACTGGAAGAGTGGTCCTCATTCTTTTCTAATCCCGGAGCAGCTAAGTTAGTGTGACTATGCATTGTTCAGTGATGTTGGGCCACGCCCCACAAGTGCTCTTATTAAAGATGCTTCACTGAGGGGGCTTGTTTTGCTCTTTGTTCAGGTGAACGTGCTACAGTGGCACCGTCTTTGCAAATAACAGCAGCCCTCACCAGACATTGAATCATCTCTCACCTTGATCTTGTACTTTCTAGCCTTCGGAACTGTGAGAAACAAATGACTGCTGTTTGAAAAATCACTCAATTCATTATACCTTATTACAGAAATCTGAATGCGCTGAGATTGACTATAATAAGGTATATTATGAGTCGGTGATGTGCCACTAATCCTTCATAAAAGGAAATAGGATATTAGACATTTTATAATCATTAATGCAAAGAATTATCATTGATACCTTCTATAATGCTCATTTTTGTTTATGATGTTTTAAATGCATTTAAGCAGATGAAATAGTTAATCATAAATGACTTTCATTGCTAAGTGCTTAGGTTAACAAGTTTAATTAACCTACTTTGAATCAAACACTCAGATTTTATAGTCTTAGTAAAAGTTTTTTTCTTTTTTAAGGAAAAGATTTATTTATTTTTATTGGAAAATTGTATAAACAGAGAAGAGAGAGAGAGAGATAAAGGTCTTCTGTCTACTGATTCACTCCCAAGTGGCTGCAACGGCTGGAGCTGACCGATTTGAAGTCAGGAGATAGGAGCTTCTTCCAGGACCCCCACGTGGGTGCAGGGTCCCAAGATTTTGCTCTGTCCTCCACTGCTTTTCCAGGACACAAGCAGGTTGAGAAGTGGGTCTGCCAAGATGTGAAACGGCTGCCCATGTGAGATCTTGGTATATGCAAGGCGAGAACTTAGCCACTAGGCTACTGTACTGGGCCTAGCACGAGTTTCTGAATATAATGTGTTGTACATCAAGCACTTTATAGATGGCATACAATATAAGAGTTTTGTCTGTAGTATATACTTTTATTCTCAGTGTGCTAATTAAACCAGAGAAGTTTAAAAAAAAAACACCCAAGAAAAAAAGGTACCAATAAAAACGTCCCTTCACTACTGACTGAAAACAAAAACACTAGATGTATGCAGATTCTAGTGAAAAGAGAATTTTGTAACCATCTGAAAGGTTCCCTTCCTTCATTATTTTCTCTTTTATATATACCATCACTACTATATTTCCTTTATTAAAATTGTTTTTATCACTCAATTTCTGGCTGTCCCCTTCTATCCACTTTGATTCATACTGCTTGAATTCCTACTATCATTTATATTAGTTTCGTCCAAAACTTTTTTTTCACTTTTCAACTTATCTGGACACAACTGATCATTTTATTTAGTGTTCACGATCCTTTCATTATTTCTCTTATTCCTGAGACACAGTTGAAATTCCATGATATGCTATAAATGAAAATTTGAAACGATAAAAATAATAGTTCTAATATTTAAATACAATCTAAATGTGTCATAGATTTTATGTAATGCAAGTTGCTGCTGTAATTTCAAAGGATAGATATACAGGGTACTCAAAAAGTTTCTGCCAAAATGAAATTATAATAATTTTTTATGTAAATTTTTTTGAATATTTCATAAGTGTGTGTATATTTCATAAGTCAAATTTTCCATATGGAACTAGTTTCACACCAAAATAAACATACATTTAACTTCATTTTCTACAACTGTTTGAAGTACTGTCATGGCTCAGTAATAAGGAGTGCTGAAGCTAATTTTTGTTAGATGCAAAGCTACATTGTACAGGCCAAAATTTTGTTTGAGAATGTCTTTCTCGGCATAAAATAAATTATTGCTATTGTTATGAGAATCCATTTGCATTTCTGTGAACAGAAATCATCTGTACTTTCATCAGCTCTCAAAGTTAACCTGTGTCTCACTAAGGTATCTACCTCAGGTAAAATTACAGAGCTTCAAAGCATCAAGTAACCTGGAAGATTTCCTTAGGGACACACTGATTTTATCCAAAGGACTACCGGTATTTTACTTTGTGTCTTTCACAGTTACTGGTAAGGACCTAGGGGTTCCCCAGCCTTCTTCTCTGGTAATGTTGTTAAAAGTAGTGCATTCAGTGTGAGTTTGACTTCTGTGTATTTTTTTTCCTGTTTTCAGAGGCCTTTTTTTTAAAGATTTATTTATTTTTATTGGAAAGGCAGATGTACAAAGAGAAGAGACAGAGAGGAAGATCTTCCATCCAATGGCTCACTCCCCAAGTGGCCACAATGATGGAGCTGAGCCAATCTGAGGCCAGGAGCCAGGATCTCTTCCAGGTCTCCCACGCAGGTGCAGGGTCCCAAGGCTTTGGGCCATCCTCAACTGCTTTCCCAGGCCACAAGCAGGGAACTGGATGGAAGCGGGGCATCCGGGATTAGAACCGGCGCCCAAATGGTCTCCTGAAGGAGAGGACTTAAATGTGACACTATTGCGCCAGGCCTCTACTCATATTTTCTAATTCCTGTACTTCAATTTTCTAACAAAAAGTTTAATTCCTGACAGGCTTTATGTAAAAATGGTTCATTTAGCACTTACTTTTGCAAATTCTAATAGCATCTTCTATGTCTTCTTAGTAATAACAATTGCCACTAACTTGCAATTGCCTCGTTAGCATTAAATTTGTAGGAGGGCAGGAACTATGACTTTTTCCATGAATCCTTAGAGAGGCATACAAAACACACTTAGTATATATTGTTTTAAGAGCATCAGTTAATTATAATTCTTTTTGTTTTATAATTCTTGTTTTTTTCAAGATTAAGCGATTTAGAATTTATTAAGTGTTTTTAGTGATCATTGTCATTTTTGTTGTATGATGATATCATTAGTAGTATGCCTAAATATTTTAGCACTGTATTAATTTATTCCAAAGTAGTATGCAAATCCAACTAACCACTGATTTTTATAAAATTTGATACATTTCCCAGCAAGCAGATAAAACAGTGACTGTCATTTTTTCACCATTCAGTGACAGTTACCAAGTGTTTTCTCAGTGTGTTAGAAATTAGGGAATCAAGCATAAGAATATGAAAGAGCTGATGTGTGCAAGCGCATGTGGATTTTAGAGGTAAATGAAAATATATATAAGTTTTATAGCAGATTTCAGGAATAGGTACAGTGGTGAGAATGATTAGTTCTTCTTGAATGTTTACAAATATGTTGTTAGGCAAGAATTGCTGCAAATAATGTACTATTTCAGAAGCCCAACAAGATGTAAGAAAGGTTATTCTACAATGTGAAAATAACAGAACAGGGGCATGGAGAGTTTGAAGAGAATGAAGTAATTCCATGTCATTGCGGTAATGCTTGCCATCACCGTGGAGGACAGAAAATGCTCCCGTGTTCATAAATGAGAGTTTGGACTCAAGCTGTAGAATGAAATGAACCCCAAAGTGTTCTTCACTGAGATTTGCTGGCATTTTATTCCTTGGATGTAAGTTTATTTAAAATAGTAAAAATACCAATTCATCTATTCTAATTAGTGGTTGATGTTGGTTCATTTATTTAGTCTGTTTACACGATCCAGTATAAAATGCTTAAATTGTGCTGCTCTAAGTCCAGGATACAGATACATAGGCATCAAGGCCCTCACTTGCTTATAGTCAACTTTCAGCATATGGCTGAGTATTCCAGGTCATGTTCTTGGTCAAGTGAATCTTACCTGACATATTTAACTAAGACAACATGAAGTTTTGGATTAAAGACAAATAAAAATTTAAATGGTGTAAGTAAAATCTAAGCCAGCTTGATTTGTTTATTAATATTTTCATTATTGCTAAGAGTTAAAATAAGCAGGATATCCTATATAAATCTGAAAAGAAAGTTTGATTTGGCTAGGCCACATAATATTTGGATTTTTAAAATGCTATCCATAATTACGAATTTTGATTTTGCTGTGTAATGCATCTTGACATATGAACTAGTAGTGCCTTGCCTTCAAAATGTGCTTTCCATTTTCAAATATTCTACAATAAATAAAAAAGTGAACAGTTTTTTCTTCAGGTATGGAAATTATGCAGTATTGAATCTAATATTTCAGTAAGCTTAATAGTGAATGTTTGTAAATTAGTGTTGTGGTGTTATATTAGCAAAATACCACCTCTTTACTTATATACATATGGTAAAATACACATACATTAGAAAAATATGTTGAGCTTTGATTTTTGTGATTTGTGTGAGTTTTAAATAGTTTCTAATGCTTAGTGAATAGATTAAGGGAGCAAGTTAAAAGACAGTTCATTTTTCTACACTATGTATTATTAAATGATTGACAGCATTTTTCATCTTTTGATCCATTTATGTAGCAATATATTTTACCGGTAATTTATAAAAAGGCATGCTTTATTTAAAGCACATTCAATAAGTATAAAAGAGCGAACACTCCATACTTAGCCAAAAGGCCAAAAAGCAATGAAAGCAAACATTCCAACCATACATTTTATGCATAGACTTTCAGTTTTTTGGAGGTAAATTGATATCTATAGTCACGTGTACTGGAAAGTTGGAAAAGCAAATGTTGTTTTATAATGATATTGGAATGTATTCTGCTGATATATTTGTACAAGAGAAATTTATAGAAACTTGCCCACTTAAAATAATCAACCAACACATGTGAAAATGCAAACATAAAGTGCAATTATGCAAGTTAGCATTTTTTCATAAAGCAATAAATTGACTTCTAAAGATTGTTCATCCATACAAATGCTGTCAAGAGATGATCTGATCGAAACTAGCGAGATAAACTTCCTGAATTCTAAGAGTGACGCATTTTCTATTAGTTCACTCTTTTTTTTCATAGCATTCATTCATATAATTCTCAACCATAACAGTAAACAAATATCTCCCTCTGGTTTCCCACATATCATTACATGACGTTTATTGTATTTAGTATTGTTTATATTTATCTTTTTAAATAGAATTAAACTCTTTGAGGGTAAGGATTACTTCTTTTTAAAAATAGTTCAATTTCCATCTGTGTGCAGTTCTTTTTTTTTTTTGGCATAGGTATTTAACACACCTACTTTGAAATGAATAATCTGGTTGACTTAAAATATTGGACTACCAAATGCACAAATACAATGCCAGTAATGTTATGAGTTATTAAAACTATTTCTTATAATTGAGATACAGTAATGTGAATTCACATTTGCTGAAGAGAATGTGAACTGAAATATAATTCATTCTGATACCTAGAGTTTTCCATATACTGACACTGTCTTTCCAAAGCTCATTTGTCATTTGCATCTGTGTAACTCATTTGACACCAATTTAAAAAAAAATCAAAATGTTACAATCAGTTGCAACATGGGAATGTATAACCTCTTAGCCCTCTGTTTTGATTGAATTAAAGTTTATTTACAATAAAAGGTTTGGAGAAAAAATATATTGGAATAAGTTTTTGGAATATCAATTGCACATCATATAATTGATTAAAGCCAGTGAAATAATTACATTCAGGATTGTATTGTTACATTTTTTATCCATATTTCTGTATGTGTCATTTTATATACATTCAGAAAAAGGCATTTTGTTAAATTAGTAACCAAGTATAAACATTTAAAACAGAAACTTTATTTTGAATGAAAAAGAAAATGCAGAATTTGCTATTCCATCTTTGTTAAGGAAAGTTGTCACCCCACTTCATCTTGTCAACAAAATGAAGAGAGGGAACTATAATTTAATGCTAAGAATGTGGAGTATCAGTTTTCAAGTTGTTTTAATTTAATTTAGTTGTCATTGGGTAACTGAGTTGATTAAGGAGAAAGGTTCATGATGTTGGCACTTTTTCCCATCTATGCAACTGTCCCTCAACAATATCATTATTTAAAATAAAATAAGGAAAAAAGCAATTAAGTAGAAGTTAATATCTTTCTCGAGCATGTGGCGGTAAATACATGTGTAATGCAAATACTGACTAACTAAATGTAATGTCTTGAGAGGAAGAAATTAATTGGGTGCATGAAGCTTACGGAAAAATATTTCAACCAACATGTCAATCCACTCAACTATTTATATTGATGAATTGCTCGTCAGGGCCTTCAAGAACATCTCAATGATTCTTAGATGTTTTCCAGAATGCCAATTCAAAGTGTGACACATTTCTGTAGCACAAGTATCTATTTTGATACTCCACCTACCACTAAGTTTTGTGATTAGCATACAAGTAATTGATGTATCATTTACACCCAGTTCCCACCCCCAGATTAAGTATCAGTCTTATGTTTTTTTTTTCACAATAACGGAAGGAACACTTGTGCTGAAACCACAAATAATAGACTCTTCCCATTTTAACTATTACAGTCACTTTTTTAATCCCTTAGTATTCAGAAATCAAAATAAAATTACCACTGTCACCATGAAGAAAACCCATAGACAACTCTCTTCTGTCACTTTGTCATGAATATTTTGGTCTTCTCTAATTGGAAATGTCACTGAATGTATACACATGCAAACACATACACACGCAAGAAAATGGTAAAGTAGGTTTGATTTGGCATGTGCAATTAAAAAATGCAAGGTTAGTAATTACAGGATGAACATGTAGTGAGTAAAGCTGACTCAACAATGTAGTATTCAGTAATAAATGCTATGGAGTAAGGCACAGTTCCAGATTGTGGGAATTATGTGTGAACAGATGAACAAGATCTCTTCTGTTGTGTCACATATCTTCTTTATCTAATTTAATAAGCCTTTTAAAGGATTTATTTATTTTTATTGGAAAGGCAGATATAGTGTTTTTGTTTTCAGTCAGTAGTCAAGGGACGTTGATTGATTTTGTAGTTTTTCCTGCTGTCTTCTAGGCTATTTATGCCTGATAAAGTTGTCTAAAAAAGGAGATTCTTTTAAAAATAGAACTATAAAATAGAAATTTTTCCTTAAAATCAACAAAGCACTAAATAATTTTTCAATGACCAAAAACACAATTTTGTTAAAAACTGAGCTAAGTCCTAATAACTTAGGAAATTGAAAAAAATCATCCATTTAGGGAAGTTATAAAAGCTGTCAATTTTATACTTGAAGGATTAAACTTGTTAAAAACACAAAGTCATTTGAACTTGATAATGCAGGTTACTCCTGCAATTTTTTTTTATTCTCACCTACGAAAAATCAGACACATTTCTTCTCAGTATTTTAGGTAATCATTTTCAATATCTACTTCAAAAAATATACCCAGATATGATGAAGGGTAATTAGTATAGTTTTTGTTTGCTTAGTCTGTTTTTTCTGTGGTTGTGATTAAGAAAGAGAAATCTTGGTGATATGTACACCTGTACTGTTATTTTTATGAAAACTTTGCAATTCTGAAACACGAGTTAATCTTAGGTTCTAATTAATCCTTAGCTCAGTGTTTTCCTTCATTTGTATTACTTTCCCTACTCTAGAAAAAAATCCAATTGAATTATTAGGTGATTTTCTGATACTGGTAGTTAATTTTATTCACAAATATGATTCAAAGATCAAACTGGTATTTAAAATAATGTGGTTTCAACTCTTCAAGACTGGGTCTGCCCAAGTTGATGATGGGCCTCTGTTTAGTAGTCAGATAACAACCTGGTATTGAGCAGTTTAGGATGTTAACATTTCCTCAGGGCCACGGAAAAGCTGTCTGTAGGTTGGAAAATGTATGAAGGGTCCCAAGGAGAAAAACTGACACAAACGATTTTAACTACCATTCAGTTGCCCAGCATTCTTGTAAGTGCAAGGAATGCTAGAAATACCTAGGGATTCTGTGATCTGTGTCACCATAGGGAAACCTAAATGTTCTCCTGTGTTGTAGAGGCCATAAAGGCCAAATGCAAATCACCTGATGCATTCATTGGTTCAAAACTACTTGATAAAATTAAAGTATTATCACACCATTTGGGGAACTGCAAAGTGTGTTCTATATTATGTTTTTAGAAACCTTTACATTATTGGAGTAGAAATTAGATGTATTTAGAGATCCCTAAGTTATTTAAATGTGAGTTTTATGTCTACTCTTGGGAACCTCTACTTGATTTAGTTAACTTACCTTTTGAAAAACAGTGGTTTGACAAAGTTACAGCTGGAGGGGAAGGTGGCAAGCAGGGTAGAAAACACTCCAATGTGTTGGCCAACATTAGGGAAGTTATCAAAAACAAAATAAGCTTAATAGATTCTCTTTTAGCAACTGACATGGCAAAAACTCATCAAGGTCACTCATATATGTATGCATCAGACTGCTGCATGATCTTTACTATAATCACAACCTTCTTTTTCAACGCAGAAGGGAAATATCTCCTTATAACTTCAAGTATAAGGAAAGGCATTTGGGCACAAATGATGTTAGGAAAGCTTTTTCTTTACTGTGAAATATTGTTCCTCTAATCACTGCAGAAATGCGATCTTGCTGAGTCAGGCAGATTGACTACTCCCTGTGCTAACCCCAACAGATGGGACAAATTTCAGTCATTTTTATGGCTGATGAGTTAGTGGGAGACACCTTCCATAGATTTCCTCTCATTCCTTCTTGAGTTATTTTGTTAGAGTGGTAACACTGACTTAAATTAACTTCACACAAAGATCCACCTAACTATTTTACAGACAGTGAATCTATCTTTCAATCAGCATAAAAGGTATAGACAGTCTTAGATTTTTTTTACATCAAGTTTAATGTGCTTAAGATCACATTGGTAGAAATTAATGAATTTTAAATGCGTTCAGAGTTACAGGGATAGAGGGAAAGTCAGAGAGATCTCCCATCTGATGTTGCACTCCCCATATAGCCTCAGTGACCAGAGCTTCCTCTAGGTCTCCCACATGGGTGCAGAGGCCCAAGTCTTTAAACTATCCTTTGCTGCTTTTCCAGGCCATCAGCAGGGAGCTGGATCAGCCGGTACCGGAACCAGCACCCATTTAGGATTTCACTTACACAGGTATCTTGCTTTACCACTGTAGTGATTCCAGTCTGTTTTCTTCTCCTGAGCCTCTGCACTGGCCCCAGTCTGTTTCTTTTCTTCTCCTGGAAAATGCAAGTCATGGATATATAGTTTGTTTACAGAGACTTGTTTACGAACCTATTTTTTAAAGCTCCACCATTTTAGATGGACTCATTCACTTCTTGTTATACCTCATTATATTTGGGATTTGATTTTTGAACTACTGATTTTTTTCAATTGTAGATGATAATCCACATAAGTCACATGATGAATACCAAATATATAAATTTATAATTCCAGAAAAGAGCTAATGCAGAACACAAATATTGCATATTGTTGAAGCATATTTAATTATTTGAAATTAATTTCATTCAGATGAAATCTACAGCTTAGCTATGGATATCTCACCCAAGTGTGAATAACTATTGTGTGGTTGATTCACCTTGCATTCCCACTGGCAAAAATTGTTTCCTTGAAGTCCTAAAATTAAAAACAAAACAAAAAGAAACAAGCAAAAAAACCTAAAAATGGCGCCTTTTCAGCCAAGACAAGACATGCAATACTTTTGCAGTTCTATGAATGAACAAGATATGAAGCTAATTAATTAAAACTATTGGGAATTATTCTGAAGCGGTATATGATTAAACACAAGGCTTTATCATGGAACAATTAAATAAATTTGGCCTTAGGCATCTTTGCTCACTCCCAAGGGAATGAGTGATAAAGTTCTGGTTTAGAGTTCTACTTTATTAGAAATGTATGCATTTTAATTGATTCAGCTTGGTTATAAGACTCCAGTTGAACAATTGATTCAAAGGGTATACTATGTTAATATGCAAACCTCCAATGAGTTAACTTTATTTTAAATACCGGAGAACACAGATGAATTTAAACTAGTGCAAGTGAAATTGACTATAATATATTGTATGCTAAATGAATCTTAGGTAATATATTCTTAGTCACTTGCAATTAAGGTACAAAAAATAGTTTCACAGTAAACTTTGCGTAAAACAAAATTAGTCAGGAATAATTGGCTGGTTGGAAGTTGATAATTTTTCTTAATACTTCTTTTTCAGAATATATTTTGGTTGATAATAAAATATTTTAGACTATATAGAATTTCAATCACTGGCTTTTGGAACACTTAAATGTTTATTGATAATGAATGTGTCAATATTTACAACATGTTTTTTACTCTAGTGTTACAAATGACAAACTGAACAATTACGAGCAGGAAATATTGAAACGTGTTTGGATAAGATGTTATAGTATTGTTGAATAATGCAAGAATTTTCTCTTTAGTAGCTAATCAGCTCATCATGTAGAAGGAATGTCAACAAATATAAGGAATTAAGTAAACAGAATATACTTTTTAGTTTTATGTGTAAATTGTTGATAGCCAGGAGCAACTCCTGAACTCCACAGATACAGCAGTGATTATTAAAGATGTGGTTGATGGGTGGGTACTTGGTGTCTTGTGACTCCTGCATTCCATAATGCCTAGAGTTGAATCCAATTTCTGCTCTGCGTTCCAGACCCGCACTGCTGTGCACCCTGGGATTGTGTAGTGGGTTGTATAGTGCAGCCTCTGACAGGCTGCTGGGAAATCTGTGTCTTGTTGCTGTTTATTGGCTTTGATCTGGTTGGAGCTGTAGGTCTTGGGGGCACTTGGGTTTGAACGAATGGTACAGAAATCTGTTTTTCTTTTTCCTCTCAATTTCCATACCACTCAAACAAACACATAAAATGTTTTGGGGCCTTTGTTTCAGCCTTTTTACAACAAATACAATATATTTTACTATCTTTCAATCAACTCACAGTTTATTAGACAAAAATTTGAACAGATTTTGGTAGCAAAAATTGTTTTGTTTAATGTCAGTTATTTGTACTGGCAAAGTAATATATTTCTTGACTTGCGTGTTATGAGCATTATACAAAATATTTAAGAATTTGAAATCACTCATTTCATCTTCTGATGCTATAATAAATATATTCATTTCAGCATAGTATTGAATATTTATATTTTCTGCATGATGAAATATTTAAAAACAAATAAGAATTAATTTGGTGCATTTACTCTGTAGTGAGGTAATTTTCTTATATTAAGACTAAAGCTGGAGGAGATGTTGAAGATCCTATGGCAAGCTTAATTTAGAGATGAAAACTATGGAGGCTGTGTGAATTTTTCACAACTAATTAACATAACCAAAAAAATGAGTATAAGAACAAACCCTTGGTCCTTCTACAACGTTTTTTTTTTAAAACGGTATTCAACTTCTTCCTTCCTTCTTCCATTTTATCTTCTTACATTCTACTTTCCTTTTAGCATTCATGGAGTGTATTATTGTCCTAAATGTATATTGGGATAAAGACAGATGGATCTGCTTCGCTGTGGCCACAAGTACAAGTGTTATTTGAAACTTGCCCAAATAGAATTAACTGTATTAAAACAATGCTCTGCAAGAGTGCTCACTACAGACGATAGAATAACTACCTTATTTTCAATTTAGGTGTTCATTTTCAATTAGACTTAGTGGGCTTAAGCAACTCAATTTCATCAGTGCAATAAAACATGTACTATATTTATAAAAACTTAATCCTAGAAGAACATCATATGCATAGTTTATTATGAAATATTCTTCAGTAGATTTTGTTCATTTGAATAGTATGAGGTAAGAAGAGAAGGAAAAAGAGAGGAGAGAAAGAGGGAAAGAAAAAAGAGTGAAAGTGTGAGAGAGAGAGAGGGGAGAGAAAGGGAGAGGAAGAGGGCTGGGGAGGGTGGCTTATCTGCTGGTTCACTTCTCAAATGCACATAATAGCCAGGACTAGACCAAGCTGAAGCTGAAAGCTGGGAACTGAATCAGGTCTCCCGCATGGGTGCAGGGGCCTAAGTTTTTGAACTGTCCTCTGCTGCTTTTCCAGGCCATCATCACGGAGGTGGAGCAGCCAGTACCGAAGCCAGCACCCATTCGGGATTTCACTTACACAGACAGTTATGCTAATCTACCACTGCACTTGTCCCAGCGTTTCTTCCATAATGCTAATTTAAAATATGTTATTTCAGAAACAAGTAGACAAATAAAAGGAACAGGGGATGTGGGAGGAAGGAAGGGCAACAATGGCATTATTCTTAGATTTGTGTCTACAAGTAATACGGAGCATATTATAAACTAAAAATTACAAAATTCAACTAATGAACAATTAACAACATTATGTACAATTATTACCTAAAAATTTAAATGTTTTAAAAGACTTATTTTATTTGTATTACAAAGTCAGATATACAAAGAAGAGGAGAGATAGAGAGGAAGATCTTCCATCCAATGATTCACTCCCCAAGTGAGCACAAGGGCCGGTGCTGTGCCTATCTGGAGCCAGGAGCCAGGAACCTCCTCCAGGTCTCCCACATGTGTGCAGGATCCCAAAGGTTTGGGCCGTCCTTGACTGCTTTCCCAGGCCACAAGCAAGGAGCTGAATGGGAAGTGGAGCTGCCGGGATTAGAACCGGCGCCCATATGGGATCCCGGCCCTGCAATTAAATTTAAATATTTTAAAAATATTATTTAGTAATATTGAAATGGAAACTTTTAATTCCCACTGAAACATGCCAAACTTTTAGAAAGATTTTCTGAGTGTCTTCAATTAAATGTTGCATATAAGTCAGACCTGTAACTTGAGCACTTATTGAATACATATTTAATGTGAAAATTAGGCAGTTAACAAATAGTTTAGTTTGAACAAATCCCACAAAAATAAGATTTTTAGCTATTGTATATAGTTTTAAATCTTGTTCAAAAGAACATTCACGCATGTTTCATCTTAGAGCCATTGGTGTCATGATTTCATGGTTATACATTTGATCTTTTGGGAAATTTAACTGAATTTAATAAATGTTTTATAATTGTATTTGTGAAGTATATTGCCAAACACTATACAGGAGTTTGCTGTTTAAAGATAAAAAGGCTCATATTCTTCTACAAAAATTTCATGACTAAAAATGTGAAGTAACTGAAATTATCACAAGCTTTGATAAATTTACTTTATCTCAATTGACATTAGTTTTATTTCCCTTTGCATAATGATGTAACTACATTCAGACTGAAGAAAAATGTATTCTGATGTTTATACTTTCCATAGAGAAATATGGGGTATCGATTTTTCATTTAACGTTCTAAAATATTTGTGTCACCTTTTAAAGTGAAAAATATAGGATACTAAAAAAGCAATAGGAAATAGAGTGTTTTCTTGTATTTTAAAACCCTGTTGGCCTCCTGTCACTTGGAGAGATATTTTATCCTTTCCATTTTACTATTTAAAACCAAATTGGATATTGAAAAGTTTATTTTGTTCAGATAAATTTCTTATATGTTATGACAAGATGACTGCGATTTGTTTTTCCTTCTTCAAACGTGTTTATTTTATGGTATTATTAGTAAGTCCAAAGAATTTATCTAATTTTAGGCTTATAGGAACATACGCAGATACTACAGAAACCAGTTGCTTTTTTATTTGAGTTCTGCAGAGAAGTTAGGCACCGTTTGCTCCGGACAGCAGAGCTAGTAATGTGAACACGGAGAGGGTCTGGGGATGAAGCACCAAAAGGAGACCAGTGATGGTAGAAGTCTTTGCGAAGTCTCTATTGCTCCTTCACCTCCCCTTGTGTACTCTTCCCCCACGTCTTCATTTAGCAGGATATTGGATACAGATGAGTCCAATTAGTATAGGTGTTTTTAGTCACAAGCCCAGTTCCTGTTCCTGCCCAGACCAACGAGTGCTAATCAACTGCTTAGCCCACAACACACAGGGATCTTAATCTGTGAACAGTAACAGACCTTCCGAAGATCTGTTGGCAATAGATATGTAGTCACTTACTCACTGTCTGCTGCTCCTGAATTTGAACAGAGAGAATTTGATAGCAAGGCTTATTAGGCAATCTGAAATTAGAAGGTTTTTAAAAAGCATATATCAGAGATTGAAATGTAGAAAATGTAGAAAAGTGAGGGGAACTCTGCTGGTTCACGCCAAAGTGGTCACACATCCAGAACTGAGTCAGTCTGAAGCCTGAAGCCAGGAGCCTCCTCAGCAGTCTCCTACGTATGTGCAGGGTCCCGAGGCTTTGGGCCATCCTCTACTACTGCTTTCCCAGGCCACAAGTAAGGAGCTGGATGGGAAGTGGAGCAGCCAGGACATGAACTGACATCTGTATGGGATCTTGGGCATATAACGTGAGGATATAGGCACTAGAATATCATGCTGGACCCAGGAACGTCTTTTATATTTTAATATTGCAAATATTTAGCAAGATAGATAGATAGATGTTTAATGCATAGAATTTAAATATAAATGAATTACCTTTAAGTAAATGAACGTATAGAGATTATTATGTTATAAACGTTGGTTAAGTCCTCAGCTTTTTAGAACAGTGCTCTTGTTACACTAAGATAGCAAATAATGTGCTTAGTTTGTTTTCCGCACTTCTGGCAGAATTTGAAAATAGAACTGTCGGAGACAGCACCTGCTTTTGAGATTTATTCTTGTTTAGATTTTTTTTTTTTGTCTTAAAGAGGCTTCAAAAATGTAACCATCCTTAAATCATAATTTTATACTGTTGCATTGCAGAATCTACACAGGGAAGTAATTTTAATCATGTAACAATGAACTTAAAAATTATTTGAGTTGTGAGCAAAAGAATGTGTTTCATTTTCTTAAAAAGCATTGCTGTAGCTTTACTTTTTTAAAGTATTACTATTTAAGAGGCATAGGGGAGATGTACAGGCAGGTAGAATGTCGTTGCATTGGTTTGCTCCCTAAATATTCACAATAACAGAGGCTGGGCTAAGCAGAAACCAGGATCGTGGAACCCAGCCCACGTCTTCCACATGGCCTGTAGGACACCTGTTATGGCCCAGTACCGCTGCTTCCAAGTGTCTGCATTGTCAGGAAGCTGCAGATACCTCAGAATGTTTCCTACAAAGAAAACAATAAACATAAGTTCATATAATTATTAGAAACAGAAAACAGCTACTTAGAAACTTGATATTTACCTAAGAATACTTACACAGGAAAACTTTTAAAATTTCAATCTGTGAGTCCATGGGTACAAGTTATGTCATGTGTGTGGTCCTCATTATGCTCACAGATGTCCATAGAGTAGCTCTGGTATTTGTTTGATTTGATTGTAGAGAGTATCATAAGTAATATCAGACCTCGTTGTCACTGGTGGAGATGATTAACGCAAGTATTTGTTCTTTGTAAATTAAGGCAGCCTTTTGTTTTGAGCTTTTTATGGCCAAATATTTAGACAAGTATTAAAGGCGTAATTTGGCAGTCTTGTCAGATCCAAGCCGGATAGTTCAGCACTCCTATTTCTGAAATTACTCTCTCGTTGCATTTAAAAATAACAGCAGGCTAGTCACAAAAGCAGTCACCTCTTAACTTTTGACTCCTCCAAGGCCATTTCCCTTATGCTTTTCAGTGAGGCAGCTGCAGTCAGACAACATTTTATGAAGGCCCATTTTCCTCTTCTAAATTTTGAGAGGGCACAAATCACATTTATAAAAGACATCAGATGTAAAGCTGTCACTCTCAATCGTAGGCTGAAATGGTATCAAGCAGTTTTCTCATCTCAGCTTTGGTACTGCATAGTTGCTCCTTTAGAAATAGAAAAACTTGATTTCATGTGTACAGGCAAGATGGAACACTAGAAAAAAATTAAGATTCTAGGTTCAAAAAAGGAAGAAACTTAAGAAAATTCTAAAAATTAGATAGAAACTTATAGTAATACTGAGGATCTGTTTGTTAAACAACATTTAAGGATTCAGTGCTGAAAATAATCCTAAGATTTAGGGATCTTAATAGTCATGCTGTGGGTGATGCAACAGTCACAGATGATTAAATAATTTGCCCAACATTAACTCTGCTAAATACTGGAATATGAACTCAGCCAAAAAATTCGTTTTTGAGAGATGTCCTAATGAAGACTGGTGGTTTAAACAACAGATCCTTATTCCTTCGCAGTTTTGGAAACGGAATATGAGGTCAAGATTGCACAGGCTTTGTTCCTTCCAAGCCTGTCTCATTGGTGGCCAGCTTCTCCTTGTGTCTTAACTCTGTCCATGTCTGTGTCCTAATGTCTGTTAGGACTCTGTTGATATTGGACTAGGACACATCCTAGTGACTCAGTTACACCATCGCTTCTTTAAAAGACCTGCCTTCAAATAGAGTCTAATCCTAATGTTTGGGCTTAGTTTTTCAACACATGACTCTGAGAAGGAAGTGTCAAGAATCAATAGCAGGCAGTCTGAGTCCACATCAATATATGCTAAGGAATAGCAAGCATTTGGTATCAGTTACCCGTCATAAGCACAATTTTTTTTCAAGTACTTCCCTAGTTGCACTAAAAATAATAATAATGAGAAACTGACCAAATTTTGCAGAGTTAAATTTTAAGCGTGTAACATAAATGTGTCCAGAAGAAGAAGTTAAATACCTTACAGGAGTTCAACAAATAATGAGCCAAAATTAGCAAAGACCTGTTAAACTACAGTACCCCAATTTTTTAATCATCTGGCTTCCTGGTGCTTACTATTTTCATTTTCTTTAGAGAGTACTCACCACCATGTACACAATTAAAACCAAATTACCAGTTCTTTCATTCACGCGTAGTTTCAGTTGCATCAAGTTGCTAATAATGAATAATTTCCTTTTAAGTTGTACCTACAGATAAACACAGTTTAAAGTTTTACAAAAACTCTTTTTTAGATATTCTAATGACTTAGGAAATGTGTCTAATGTCAATTCAGAATTGATCCCACAAATCATTGTAGTTCAGAAATGATCACTGTGATTTTGACAGTAAAAAGTTCAGGCATTCATATGTTCTCTTTATTTACTGAAAGTCACTAAAAATGTCAATTTAAATTGAAGTTTAAAATTGCAAGTTTACCTGTGGAAATAAAGAAAATGAAATTTTGTTTACATGTATATTTAATTGGAGCATATAATTTTAATGGCATGATTTTATGAAAGTTTAGAGATATGTGATAGAAATACATCTATGGTGATTTAGAGAGATCTACAAATCTCCAGACCTAATATCTACAATTTGTTAAGATTTCAAACAAAATAAATTTAGCTGAGTTCAGTTGAGACAAATGCAATTCATGAATTAGCATTAGGTGTAGGGAAGATACAAAGATTTCCACCCAACCAGGAGGACAAATATTGTTTATAGGCAGCCAAAAAAAAACCACCACAACTATATATAGAAAGACACTAATTGGTTACAGCTCAGTACATATGCCTTTTGGGGCATAATGTGATAAAGTGTTTGCCTTATTTGGACATAGTCAGATCAGTTGGTTTCCTGTGATTGTCCGAAGTTTAACTATTATGATTAGTTGAGACTCAAGTACTCTTTACAAGAATATGAAGATCTAAGAAAAAGTTCACAGAATAGAATATTTTATTTTAAAAACCTGTGTGTATTTTTTTCATAATTTATGCTTCCCATGACCATTTAAAAATTTATATGCATACTTTTTAGCATTTTTGTATGAAAATCAACTTATGTTTTAATTTTTTTCTATTAACTTTTTGAACATTTCCTGAATATTTTTATGCTGTTGACCATTTGTTCTCATTGTAATTAAGACTGCAATTTGCTGTGTAGGAAATTCAAAGTACAGAGGTAGTTTTGGGCTAATTTGATAAGCCTAACTCTAGAGTAATCAGTCTGTGATGCAAAGGTATAGTCTAGAGAGGGTCTGGGGATGAAGAATACAATGGAGATGTAGATCTAAGGGTGCTATTAGAAAGTTTTTAACCAACTGAAGGATATAGGATAAAGAGTTCGTAAAGGTGAATCGTTCCAGGGGATGCTGTTTGAGCAATCTCTTTTTCAATGGGATGAAGCACGTTTACTTTTAGAAGGCATGAATGGAGTGCTGGTTATATAGTCAGTGATTGTAAGAAGGGACCGCATGCGCGGAATTAGGGCTAGTAGCCCTGGAGAGATGGGCTGAGAGCTACCAAGGTTTCCTGAGATAACTGAGACCCAATTTAGTACTCTCCGACGGTTATTTCTCGCTGTGTATAATGAGCATGACTTCTGCTCTACCTCCGTCAGGTAGATGACATTTCACATCACTCTTTCTCCCAAAGATAATTAGATCAGGCTTTAACTTCCACTTTCCAGGGTGGCACAGTCATCACAGCTTCAAAGACAGTGGGAACACTAAAAACAGTGTTCCAGAGCAAAAAACACTGTCTTTTTGAGTCTGCAGAATACCTAAAGCTGACTACATGCTTAGTATTATTTTCTGATAAAATTCTTCATATTATGTCAGCCACTCATATTCTCCGTATTACATATTCCTAGACATGCTATGAGGAGGAGTAGAGGCAGAAATTAATTACCTAGGGAAACTTGATGGAAAGACTTACTGATATAAAGGCTACAATTTGCCACTGCATTTGTCAATGTCACAGAACACTTGCATTCTATAGTGAATGAGTATGTAGCTTATTGGAGTAGAAGTTAGACTCAGAATTGTTAGAGTGATTTTAACCAAATTAGGCAAATATACTTTCAAAAATATACTTCTAAAAAGAAGTGTTGTGTAATTTGAATTTAAAAAAATTAGAAACAAATTTAACATTTGCTTCTTTTTAAAAATTATTTTATTTTATTTTATTTTTATTGGAAAGCCAGATATACAGAGAGGAGGAGAGACAGAAAGGTCTTCCATCCAATGGCTCACTCCCCAAGTGCCAGCAAGGGCTGGGGCTGAGCCAATCCGAAGCCAGGGGTCAGGAGCTCTTCCGGGTCTCCCACACGGGTGCAGGGTCCCAAGGCTTTGGGCCATCCTCCACTGCTTTCCCAGGCCACAAGCAGGGAACTGGATGGAAGCGGGGCATCCGGGATTATGGTAGCCCATATGGGATCCCGGCGCTTGCAAGGTGAGGAGTTTAGGCACTACGCTATCACACCGGGCCCAGCATTTGCTTCTAATGTGCAAAAAATTGTTCCCAAACACTGGTTAAATATTCAGGAATTTTGAGATAGTACAATTGCTGAAAATTTAAGTGGATCCAGAGCCGATAGAACCATGTTGAATAATAATAATATTAATAATAGAATAAAAAACCTAAGGAGTATAAAGGCACCTATAGGAAACTGTTTTATGTTTCCACTAAGAAGACAATCAGAGGGGATCAACAACAAACAAGAGAATAAGTGAATCATTTAAAATAAAACAATTATTATTATTAATTCTAAGAGTTGTGAATGAAATGCAAATTTAGAAATTAAAAGGGCTGACTTTTTGAGACAATCTGGAGATAAATGATTAACTTGGTAAAGCAATAAAATCTCATCTCATTTTTGAAATAATGATTCATTGAAAATCCCAGGAAGTTTATAACTACACATTTCATATCTTGCTTAAGAAATTATGTATAAAATGTATATCCCCCATTATTATTGCTAATAATATATGAGGAGTTAATCAGATCTTATTTTTATTTTATCTGTTTTGTGTATGTGTTTGAGAGAGAAATAAAGACTTCAATTGTTAGATGCCATAAGCAAATGAAATTTTCCCCTGACTTAGAAGCTTTTTGAAGCATTTATGGCTTTAATAATCTTCAGTTGCATTTACTTCTTGAGCAAAGCAGCTGTATAAGCATACATTGACAGTGAAAATTAGTTTACTGAGTTAAACCACTTGGAGGATGATATGCCTTCAAATGAGTATTCACTCTTCAATTGACAAATAAACCATACATCTCAGACTGAACTGTTTTCTCAGCCAGAACCACAGGCAGGATTTTCTCCCTGCTCAGGCATCGTGGTTATTTCTGTTTACTATCACGGTCCTTGAGCAAAAATCATGAGTATGTTCTTGAGACATTGTTTATATTAGCAGCGGGTTCATAAAATCATTTTCCATGAAAAACAATATCAGAAAAGACTTGCAGCATTGCTTTGGACTTCTCCGAGGCAGTCTATTCAAAAGCTTTTGTTGAATGTTTGAGCAGTGAGTGACAGGGTTTGTACTAAGAGTAGTGCTAAAGCAAGGACAACTAACCATTTCTGAAATTTAGTATTATATCGAAAACTAAAGATACAAAGACACCAAAATTTGTGCTACAACAGAATAAAAGCAATAGTTATGTTGATGTAATTTTTTGATTCCTGCTCTGATTATCCACAGACCGTTCAGCAGCCTAGTTATTATGAAAGAAATCATTGTAACCATCAGCACGTGTTTGAAAGTTCTCTGTTTCCAGGCACTTTTCCTGTATCCCCTGATCACTGCAGTGGTTTCATGACAGGCATATTGCTATCACGTTTGTGAATTTGAAGAAACTGAGACTCGGTGAGGTTCAATAACTTCATCCAAATCATAGCATGGCTAAGTGCATAGAACAGAATTTGAGCTCACTTCTGCTTGGGAAACAAACCACATTTTCCCGTTAGACTTTCCTGTTGGCTAGTTATATACTTTAAAAAAATCTAAGATTGTAAAAAATATGGTGCTGCTCAGATTGTCTTTGATGGTTGAGTCCCTCAGAAATGGAAGCTGGTGTCCCCTCACATGGTTGTCCTTGTCCTTGTCTGACACAATCCTAATAGCTTTAGGTAACTCTTGACTGACACCAAGACCTAGAAACCATATTACTGACTATCTTCACATCACATACAATCCTACGATTGTTAAATTGTTTCCCATAATTCTACTTGGCAGTCAGTACTCATTGTAGTTCACGTTATGCATTGGAGTTACCTTTTGAGGTATTTTTAAAGATATTTGCACATAGAAAGCATTTAGGGATACCTGAAAAAATATAACTATGAATATCAGGAAACCAGAAAGAGGCACTAAAATGAAGGCACAATGTGTTGCTAATAAATATGAGAAGTTTATGTTTATATCCTGTAATTAAAAAATGTTTTGGTTCCATGAATTTCAGAGTACAGCAACAAATCTTACTTAGTCTGGGAGACTTAACATAATTTTTGTCCTGTTATTTGCATCATCACTCTGGACAGTAGAAGATTGTTGGAGATAAGATGGATAGAATTTTTACTACTGTTATTAATACTTGGCTGTGAGAGGCTTTGTTTAAAATATTTTTGACATACTCACTTTTGGCATTAACATTGCAATGATATCCAGAGTTCATCTATGAAAAGGATATTTGTTAGGTAAGCTTTCTGTTACACAGCCTAATTTCACAACCAGGGGGTAATATACAGAATGATCAATGAGAGAGAAATGTGGGCACAGCAGTTTCTCAGTCTCAGAATGTCTGCATAGGACTAGCTGTTCTTTTTGAAGGCAACAAAAGTATTTCAAGGACTAATTTAGCAGACTGGTTTGGGATGTGAAGTATCTATATTATGTAAAGTTGTTGACTGATTTCAAGATACATTGAATAACTTACAAATACAAAACTTCGCTTATTTCTGTTTTTTCTCTTAACTAAGAAATTTTGGAGCTTTTCTTCTGTATTATTAAGCCACTTCTTTGCTTGCATTCACTATTGTCTCACATCCCATCCATCATATGTCCTAGTGTCCTTAACATTTGCAGGCTATTTTCCTTCAGGTTTTGCTAATTGCTTTGCAAATGCTCTGCTAGAAGAAGTTCTCCTTTTAGTAACCAATGAACCATTGCTAGTCATATGGGTTTTTTTGTTAGATTTCTTTCTTTGACCTGGTTGTACTTCATCTGAGTTTTTGCTGGTAATCTTATTACTGCGTTCTTCAATCTCAGGTTAATCCAATGGATTTTGGTTCTTGATAAGGGAAACTTATCTGGAACCCCCATGTGGGGTTGGAGGGTTTTGAGGAGAGTGGATGGATGCTTTAACATAGTCTAGATAATGTATTAGTAAAGCAGCCTCTATTCCCAATGAATAACTAAACCATTGGAATAGTACTTGAAAGGGAGGGCATGTAGAGCTGCAGGCTGGCTTCTTTCAGGCAGGTACAAGTTCAAATACACGTGGTGAACTAATAATGTGTGACAGTGCTGACCTCTCCTAGGTCTCTTCTTTTGCCCTAAGCTTTCATCTCTTCACCTGTAGGCACTCAGTGTCTCAAGAATACCCAAGTGTCTCATATTTTCCAATGTAATGCTGGAAATGAGTAATTTCCCGAGTCCCATTTATCTTCATATCCGTCTTTGCTCAATCAGAATTTTACTCTCCCAAGTTACTGTTGGTTAGTGTGCTTGCCTGCAGAAATGTGAGAATTGAAGCCAGAGTACAATAGTACACCAACAAATTTTATTTTTTTATAGTATACTTTAGGCTTCTCAAGAACTACCAAATAACGTTTATCCTCTCACTTTAGGTAAATCTGTATCTCGAACTAGATAGTCACGTGCGATTTTAGGTCTCTTTTGACCTCAGAGGTATGATGGAATGGAGAGAGACAAACCCCAGCCTGGGGCTTCTCCTCCGTTCCGTTCTGTTCTGTGTTGTTAGAGATCTTGCATGAAAGTAGCATGCATTCTGACCTACACATCTGGGAGCTGTACACGTGCCTTGGAAATGTCTGCATCTGGACCACCTATTTTACTAGGTAGATGCATGTAGGTGATAGAGTCTGGGGATTGACCTGAACTAGTGGATCTCCAGCCAAATGAGGGCTTGGGGTCAGGAAGGTGAAGATGGCTTTCCCAGAGGTAAAGGATATTGCCAGGGAAGGGCCATAGCACTCAACAAATCCTTGTTGGCCTCTTATTGTCAAGTGAGACAAAAAAGAGTGAATAAATAAGTGTTTTGATTTTGTAAAGCGATATGCTGGGAGTAGGAGGAGTGTATTATACATGCTAAATGTGACAAACATATCCATTATATGTTAAAAGGTAAAAATCATGAAAGTGGATTGACTGCAGGGGAGATAAGGAAAGTTGGACAGATGGGAAAATAAAAGGTTTCCGTTTTCAACAGGTACATGTCAATGCCACACATCCAAGTGAGGATGCTGAGTAGGCAGTCGATGTAAGCTTAAAGTTTAGAGGAGATTTACAGAATAAAAATGGAACATTGACAGTCCTCAAACTGGATGAGATCACTTAGGGAGCAAGAGTGAAGAAAGAAATAAACAAAGCAAAATTAAACACTCAAAATGCAAGCACAGGGGCATCTGAAATGAAAAGGCTCAGAATATCCAGAAGCAATGTACTTTAGAACATTATATACTTTCAGTTTCTATAAACAATATATATGCATGTGGGGGTGCATGTTGTTACGTATTATTATGATATTGTTTACTGAAAATTTTGAAGCTATCTTTGCAAAACTGTCAAGTCTCACAAATCCTCAAGTAATTGTATGCAACTAAATTTAAATAGTAGAAAGTTTTAAAAAAAGTTTATAAAGGATTTAGGGGCAATAATAAGCTCTGAATGTGTGTTGTTTCTGTGTATGTGTTCTCTAGAGTTGTACATATCTACACATATAAGTACTAAAACTAACATAGTAGATCTTAATTTTCTTATTTGAGAAAAGGAGAATGAGAGAGACCTCATTAGCTGGCTAAGTGTCTATGTTCTGCAATAGCCAGGGCTAGGTGGGGCTGAATTTGGGAGTTGGGTGTGACATCTAGGTTCCCTGATTAGGTGGCAGGAGTATAATGACTTAAGCCACCACTGATGCTGCCAAGAGTCAGTACTGGCAGGAATTTATAGCGAGGAATCAAAGGTATAAATGAAACCCAGGCATTCCAATGTGGAATGCAGGTTTCTTAATTGCTAGGCTAAACTCTTGTCCCATAGACACTTAAAATTAACCCTTAACCTGAAAACTAGCACAGGTTTATTGCACTTATGATATTTTTTTATCTATTTGCTTTTTATTGTAAAGCTTGATTGATAGATGGATTCATCTCATTATAGTCAGTCGATGAAAAGTCAATGCATTCTTCAAATCTCAAGTGTTCATGAATCAAGCCTCCGTAAGAGGTTGATTATTTATGACAACCTGAGAGTCACTGTCCCCTCTGTCACTGTTATTGGTACTGCCCATAAACAATGAAGGCTTAATCCCCACTATACTTACCTTAGGGCCTCAGGATACAAGAATTAACCTACAAAGAAAAGTTATTGTCCTACAAGGCTGGGAGACACTCCAGAGGAAACAGGATGGACTTGTGAAAATCCCAGATGAACCTAGAGAGAAGAAGAGAGTGGAGTGGAGGGAACTTTGGGGAGGGAGAAGGAGAGCCCACTGCAAACTAAATTGTATCAAAAAACAATAAAAAAAATCTCAAGTGTGAAAAATAGGTCATAAACTATCAGTTATTTTATTGTAAGCACACCCATGATATTTTTGAAGAAACATACCTAATGTGTCATGTGAGATTCTAACCCTATCCAGTCGTGTACCAGCACATTAATATAAATGTGATGTACAGTAAAAGTGTGAAAGTTAGTGTACCGAAGCTCAAATTAAAAAATTGTAATTAGTTTGCTAACTTTTATCTACTTGATTGTATAACAGGTGGGCAAATTAGTGTTAATTTAAAAAAACCAAGCAATTGTTTGTGTCTTTTCAGTCTATTCGAGAAGTCACCGGCTATGTCTTAGTAGCTCTTAACCAGTTCCGCTACCTGCCTCTGGAGAATCTACGCATTATTCGTGGGACAAAGCTCTATGAGGATCGATATGCGTTGGCAGTATTTCTAAACTACAGGAAAGATGGAAACTTTGGGCTTCAGCAACTTGGATTAAAGAACTTGACAGGTAAGAAAAATATCCCAAACAGCAAGACTTTTATTATTTATATGATAGAATATACAAATGCGTGTAAGTTACTGCAGTAAATGTCAGATTGAGGAACCTTCTAAGGCATTTAAATTTCTGCTATTTCTGAGCAACGATGCCCTGTGGTCCCCTTGCTTTTATTTACTGATTTACCAAATGCATTTTGATACTTTAATGTTGTATCTCAGCTGAACAGAAGTGCACTCTAAGGAAATGCTCAGTGACTGAGAACTAAGATAGGAAGCAGGCTTACGAATGCTGTGTTTGGTGGTTTCAGGTGAACAGTGGACCGTATCATCAAAGCTCCACAGTAGCACTGTCGCTCCTGCTCTTGTTAAAGTTCAGCAATGCACAAGCCACTATATCCAGTTCTGCTTATCTTTAGCTTGCTTTGCACAATCGTTTTACCTTCAGAAAATATTTATAATTGATTCGGTCTTGATTTATCTTATTCAGTAACTTACCAAATGTCATCAGTAATTCTTTCACATAGTGCTTAAATATCTGATTGTTGTTGTTGCAAAGATTGAAGATATGTGATGTTAGAAATCTGAAATTATCATCTGGCCATGAAAATTACTTCAGAGGAATTCATGTTGCTGGCTAGACCTTGCAATCCTATTGATATTTTTTCAGTTCTTATAGTTCATAACCCATAAAGACTCTGATGAAAAGCACTTAATCATAAAATTTCTAACCATCAATTTTGTCATACACACCTATAGAGTCAAAATGGGCTAATTCGTAGTTAAGTAGCACCTAACAGTGGGATAAAAGATAATCTAAATTAATATAATCTATATATTTCAGCCAAATGTACAGTGATTTTACTATATTTTGAATCCTCTGAGTGCTAGTTCACTGACACTAAAAAATTTAAATAATTTAGTGGTAGTACTTTAAAATAGTAAGTGAAAAATAAGGTTAATAGTGTCAGGTTATTAAAATTGTTTATTTCATTTATGGCATATGTAAAGTAAATATTTCTAAGTCATTTAGTTTGAGCCAAGATCTGAGATAAAACCAGAATATTTAGGTACCAAAAATAATCACGATTATATGACTTATTTGTACCTAATTGCTCTAGGGTTGATGAAATGCTCATCAGTGAAAATTGTTCAGAATTTATAAATTCATCCACAGCATCTTTTTCTTGCTACCCAAAGATATTTCTTCTACCAAAGAATGAGATTTTTGACTAAATTGCTACTTACATGGAAACAATCATAGTAGGAAGGACTGTGGAATTGAAATGGGGAGAAAAAAGGATTATTGAAATTAGGACTCTAAAAATGTGAAATGGATAAAATTTGCATACGAAGCACTGAGTTTTCTTCCTGATTGTCTTATGATTATATTAGAAGAAAAATGCTAGTGAATAAATTTATTTTCAGACTTTTTATAATACTTGGATGCTCTCATGATACTTGAATCCTGTGTATATTCCGAAAGTTCTGGCATTTCAAAAATCCTTCCATACAAATATAAAAAGTGTCTCAAGAGTTTTCACATTTCTTTGTTATTAAATGTTATTAAAAAGAGTTGCCCAACTAAAAGTTTGACATCTACAGCACATGCATGCAGTGAGCTTAACATGTCTTACTTAAAATCATGATAAAACATAAGACTGTTATTTCAAAGCTAAAATGTTGATCATGCCTGAAAGCCTTGTGGCATTTTCTTTTCCAGCATTAGAAATGCATAAATGATAATGGTTAAGAGAATAAGTAGTTAAGTTGATTATTTTTAAAAGGTACTTGTTCAAGTTCTATTAGCTTCTATTTTAAATGTTTTCAATATTAGTATGAAAAAGGTACAAAATTAAGAAAATTTAGAAATTCTTCAGTTATTTTATTAAGTAAGTTAAAATTGTATGCCGCACTTACTCTGTAAGAGAGGTGGTTTAGGTTCACTGAACCTACCAATGTATTCTGTTTAGTGTCACTAAACTCTGACAGAGCCCTGCACTCCATTTGAGTCTCCCATGTAGGTTGCAAGGACCCAAGTACTTGAACCATCATCTGTTGCCTTCCTGGGCATATTAATGGGAATCTGAAGGGGAAGCTGAACAGTGGAGACTTGAGCCAGTGCTCCAATATTGGAACACATGTTGTAAGTGGTAGCTTAATATGCTGAGCCACAAAACCAACCTCTAATATTCGTTGTTTGTTTTCTTTTGCAAACGTTGCAGAAAACAAAGTGATATTCTAATCAATTTATATTATGTTAAAGGTAATGGACCTAGATGGGCCCTAAATTTATCTGATAATATAAAGAGCTGGTGAGAGGGGATAAGAATAAGAAAAATTTCTGTGTATCAAAATATCTCATGGTACTTACCTATATTGTATTGAATTTCTAACCTGGTTCTTTTAAAGGACCAACCATGCCAACATAATTTGGTGTCTTGCTAGAAATGGAAAATCTTGGGTACCATCAGAGACCTGTTTAATGAATAACTCTAAGAATGGAGCAGAGAGCAACATGTGTTTAAAGTATTCCTCTGGTGATTTTTATCATTACTAAAGTTTGAGAATCACTGTTGTCATTAAGTAAAAAGTATGTTGCCAGATTGGTAGCATAACATCTGGTCAACCTCTTCACACATATCTGATGTAAATAATTTTCAATAATTTGATATTTTGTGGAGTAAGTGCATGGATGGTTCACAAGCAGAAGGATTTTTGATTGAACGGAAATAAATACACCCTAGTTTGGTGTGGAAATGTGGTTAACAAAACAACTCAAAGATGAGGAACATACTTGAAATACATCTTTTCTGTCATCATTTTATCAAATTGAAGGCTTGGTATCATGATAAGCCATCTCCAGAAAAATGATAATTCCTAATTTTTTTCTGTAAAATTTTATTTTAAAGCACTTCTAATATTTAAATAGCAAATGATAGCTGTGGGGAATGGGGATGTGTATAGCATTAAAATCAAGAATTCTGAGATTACTGTATTAAGAATTTTGAGATTAGTGTATCAAGGTTGTAGATAATATGGTTTATCATGAAGTCTTTCCTTGAGTGCTTTGGTGGGTGCATTGGCATTAGAATAGCATGCCTTTAGAGCAGTATATTTGCTTCCTGCAAACTCTTGTTGTTTTTGTGTAAAACATATACCTGGGTAAGCTGTGGACTATCATGTACAATTGTTAATGGTTAGATGATCCTTATACATAGAAAATTAGTTCCCATCTTGAACGCTGTTATTAATTAGCTTGATGCTCATCAAAAGCTATCCCCTTGACAAAGATGTTACTGCAGATCTTATGTAGATACTTTCTTGTTGGCTGTGTTCTAAGATAAGAACATGCTTCACACCTATTTTTCTGAATAAATAGAAAAACTTATTTTATTGTTGCCACTCATATTATCTACTTGTTTGTGGGGTAAGAGTAGAGAAGAGGCTGGTCGCAGACTAGAGTTGACTACACAAATCTGATAGAGAAATTTGGAAAACTCTTAATGCCCTATGACACTGGCTCCGCCTTTTCTGGCCAGGGGAAAGACTATCCTAAACATAGTGTGTACCTCAGACACGCCATCATTTCAGTCCCCAGACCGCTGGAAATGTACTACTGCAGGTGAGCATGGCAGAGAAGAGAGGAGCATACCCTTTGCTCTGGTAAGGTCACTAGCTTGTGGTTCCGGTTTTTATCAACGAACTTTGATGTTGATATCCTGCTGATATTTCAAATCAACTGATACTTGATCGGTATTCTTATTCAAAAATTCCTGTTCAAATCAATACTTCATATTACACATAAAACTCTGGAAGCTTCACTGATATTCACTGATCTGACCAAAAAGTAAAGAGCAGTTTTATTATACTGGGCATTGAAATCCACTAATGTTTTCTTGTTTTTGTAGTTTATAAACAACTTTATACTTATTCTTTGCTGAAGATTCTTCTCTCTCCACAACTCAAATCATAATCTAATAAAAATGATTAACTACACACTCCATTCATGATAATATTCATAACATTTTAAATAAAGACAAAAATCCACAAACTTGTGCTTATAAAAATGTACTGAGCTCAACTTTTTGTAAATATATATTTTTCCAAACTCAGATTCCACCTACTGAAAAGACAGTCTCATAACTTATATAAGGAAAATTCAAATGCCTTAAGATTAAATTGAGTAACATATTAAATTTATTTTTGCAATTCCATAATCCTTATTGTAAAGGATACTTTATATTTGCTGGATTCTGACCATGTAAAAATAAAATAAAATGCTCATTCCAGGAGTTATGACATCTGAATAATACAACATTTGACATACCTTTCTTCATAGGTTATTCACCTTCTTATATATCTTTTTAAATTGGTTATTAATTAAGATAAAATATTAAGGTAAAAGTGAATGCCTGAAGCTTATAAAAATCCTCTGACATTGTTCAGTCTGGTTTAATTAAATTACTTACAAAATTTGACAGACCACCTGTAATCAACTGAGTATGATCACGAATGTGGACAAGAGTCAAAACTATCTGGCCAAACCCCTGAACCACCACCTGAAGTTTGCTTCTCTCAGAGGCAGTTTCTTTGTCTTGAAGCTGTGAAGATGATTCTGGGTCACAGTGTTGTTACTGGCAATATAGAAATGAAGCAGGGAACTTCTTAGCTGCACATCTTTTATGTAGCAAATACTTGGGAAACCTTCATTCTCTTTGCATCTATTTTGGTTAAACTTTGCTCTATATCAGAACACCAAAACTATTCGTATCTGTTTCTACAAATTTACTTAGATTCCTATTGCTTTCCTGAGATGTTGGATGGACTCAGACTCAAAGAGCCTCCGTGTTGTTCTGTCTTTTCTGATGTGACCTGGATACTACTTTATGTATGAGATGGGTTCCTCTGTCAGTGACAGCCTGAGGCTTATCTTTTCTCTCTCGGGAAGAGAGCTGTGTTCACCACCTCACAGCAGTTCTTTCAGCCTTTTAGCCTCTCTGGCCAGCACCTGTTGCCCGGAGTCCTTCATTTCAAATCTCCACCATCGTATTTCACCCTTGATTGGCTCTGACATCTGTCTTGCCCCAGACAAGGGACTTACCGGTACTTAGTTCTTTCTCTGACACTAGAGCTAGTAAGCATTCTTAAACTGCTCAGCAAAATTATGCTTCAACACTATTAACTGCTAAATACTAAAATGAAAATAGACACAAGACAGCTGAATAGTGCCCTATAGCCATTTTAAGGTGTATAGAAGCAGGTAGTATGTAAACTAAAATTGAAATGTCAATGAAGTAGTCACAGGATGTGGTTAAGAGCTTGCATTTGGTTAAGAACTTGCATATTGGTTACTCAATACCATGTCAATTAATTCCATAATGTTGTAAATTGTTGTTAATGGTATGTTGGGGCTTTTATTGGTCGGGATGATATTCTGCCAGCTCTACCTTCAGACCAGAGATGGTCTCCCCAAGAAACCGTTGAATTTATCTGGACAGTAAGATACTGGACTCTAAGCTTGGTATATGCTTATAATGAAAGACTCTTGACTGGATTTGAACTTTAATACTGCAACAAGGTGGAGGAATCCACCTTGGGGGGCGGTGTGGGGAGTGGTTGGGGGAATCCCAGAGCCTATGAAACTGTGTCATATAATGCAATGTAATCAATAATAAAAAAGAAAGGCGTTAGGAATGTTTGAGTGGGTTCAGTCAGTCTAGTTCAGGGAATGTTACTACATAGAATGCTTGACAAAGCTATTACTTACATTCATGTTAGAAGAAGTAATCAAGATATGGTGATATCTGCAGTTAAAAAGTCCAAGATCCTCAGACTACTTCTAATTTAATAAACTGCTTGGAAAATGAGTGTTCACAGCTAACCCACAGTGAGTATTATATGATTCAGGTTGAATCATTGAAAAATTGGCAAAGTGTTCTACATAAGGGGATTCTTACATGAGGTGCACTATTTCTAAAAATGATACTGTAACCAGTGTTTGCAAAAAATATTGTTTTCTTGCCATTAACAGTATGTATTGACTAGAAGGAGAAAGGATTGATGCATCAATGTCCGTGCATGAAAGAAGAATGCATTTCAAAGGACGAAGTGTTGCAATTGTTAGAGCAGTGAAGTATAAATGTCATCTCAGCATTTTTTTCTTGATCTTATTCCTAGCCTATGAACCAATGAGTGAATTTATGGAACTGAGTAAAGGGATATTGAGGGTTTCTTCTGCAGTGAGGAGACCCCAAATGCAGACATAAGCCCTGGGAATGAGGTTGGAGTGGGTGGTCATGGCAGAGTGAAGTTTCCAGGGAACATATTAATCCCTTCTCATTTGGCTGACGTGTTTCATGGACCCCTACGATGATCTGAACAGACAATGAAAGAGAGCTGCCATAATTTAAGTCCCATTCGGGAATCCTGAGAAAGTTCCATTCTCTGGATGGCAATTATTTAATTCTGTAGCATTCTCCAGAAAGCATTTGGAGTTGTCTCATATGGCAGGAGATTATTCTTTTCTGTTCTACAGATACACTCAAATATGTACATTTCCTCCCCTTAGAGAATAAGCACAGTATTTTCAATGAAGAAAAGTTTTAAAATCATCAGACCTCCTTTAAACCTCTTTGATTGAACAAGTGTGCTTCTTATAATCCTAAAAAAGGAGAATCTCTGCCTTTCAGGGTCACTTGTGCACATGAGAAACTGATTAGTTTTCAGCACAGATCTGTAATTTTACTCTGAGGCAAGCAGGAAATGTATCAGAATACCTGGTTCCACATCCTCCTCCCTGGACATTATCTTTGTAGGGTTTACAGACACAGAAGTGTCTCTTCATCCCCTCTCAGTCACCGAGACGCAGCAGTGCTGGGACCTGAGTCATTGGATCATTGCGCATTCTGATTTACTGCTAGAGGACTGAAAGCAGTAGGGAAAATACTTTGAAATAATCTAAATCTGTAATTTAGAGATGATGAGGAGCAGGTTTGTACAGTGCAAGTACACAAATCTCATGCAGCCTAGTGACAGATGGCAGCCCTATCACAGCACACCCTAAAATTTTCAGTTATTCAAAGTTCACAAGTAAAGCTACTTGTTGCTTTCTTCCCGCAACTACCAATGACATGAGAGTTATGCCACCATATAGCATTCAGGAATTTTACACTTAACAAAACGTCTTTAGTTTCTTTTTGTTTCATAAGCTGATATGGCAGATATCATTATTTTTTACTGCTAACCATCTATATAGACTGCATTTTTACATATTACAGATTGAGCTCTAGTTGCTAATGAAGTGTACATTGTGCCACAATCTAGGTATGCTCTCCTTCCTTTCTTTTTCTTCCAAATTGTGCCTTTCTGAGAAATGTTTAAGGTATTCTTTTTCAGAAAAGATATCAATTATAAGTCATAGTCCATTTTTATCTTTCTTTGTGTGCTGCACTAAAAAGGGACAAAGTAAAAGCTCCAACAGAAGTGTGAAAGATGGTTAAGATGAATACTGCCTTCAAAGATATTAAATGAGAACAGTGTTTTAGAAGTGACACATTGTGCTAATATGGAAAGACAGTGGAGGTTTAACAAATGTGTTGCTTCCTTGGAATCATGCTGTAATTGCTGTTGTTGTGATAGTGAAATTCTGTACCAGAGAAGCATATGAAATGAATGCAATAAAAATGGCTGAAATTTTGTAAATACTAATGATGAATGTGATTTTCCATTTATTAATATCTATCAGGAAAGAGATGAATGGTAACTTTTATGGTCAAACGCTTTTTGATATAATAATAAATGCTACTAACAAACAAGGAAATTTTAATTATCATTTTCATCCCCTTAGATTTAGCTGACTTATTGGATTTACTGGACAAAATAATGAAGTATAAATATCTCAGCATGAAGAAATAATCTATTATCCTAAGAATTTCATTTGCATTTTTGGCTCCTTTATTAAAAAAATTAAATAATTGCTTTTTAGAGGGAGAAGAGGGAAATGAGAGAGAGCCAGTGAAAGGGAAAGAACAGGAAGGGAGCTAGGAAGGAATGAGAGAGTAAGGAACAGAAACGGAGTCTGATGACCGGATGGGTTCCTGTTCACTTTCCCAATATCGTCAATGGAAGGACTAAGCCATGGCTGTCCCTTGTGGTAACCTGATTCCCATTTACTTCAGTAAAGAGCATTACCTTCGCAGAGCCTACCCTGGCAAGAATCTGGAGTCAGGAGCCAGAGTTGGGTATCATTGCAAGGTATCAGCATGAAAGGAAGATCTATCTTCTTTACAGTCTGCCTAGATTTTCAACACAAGTCTAGCTTTCATAAGATTTTCCCTTCTTCACTCTATAGATTATGATCTTCTTAGGATGTATTATATAAGAAACCAAGTCAGACTGTGCTGGTTATTGATTCATAACCCTAACAATATTCAGTATTTACAAAGAAAAGTGAAGAAAGTCATGGTCCATAATATTTTTCTTCTTGCTGAGACCATTTACTTTACTCAGTTTTATTCACTCACTATTGCAAATTAAAGATTTCAAATTGTAATATTAATAATATTAAGGAAAGCTGACATCAGAAAGACCGTTATGGATTACAGTCTACTATGAAATATAGGGACCTGAAGTTTTCATCAAGTCTTTACAGATATTCTTGAACTTGTGACTAAGTTGTTATGTTTCATGTTTTGTGGGCGTCTATGCCACATTTCAATGAATATGTAGGTACAACATAAACTGGTCAAAGTTGCCAACTGGAAATTCCGCTTCCTTTTCTCCTCCGTGTGATTGGTGTCTTCTGCCTCCCGCTCCTCTTTTCTGGGTATTCAAGCACTAATTGCTTCAATATTGCGAAATATCATCCCATCATGGTGCTGTGGAGGACATCTAACTGCTTTCTGTCATCTGAAATCTTTCTTCTGGCCTCTTGGTGTCGCTTTCTTACCCTCTAGTAATCACTATTCTAAGGTAAGATCGACTGTTTTTCATTTCTGTATATGATCTATTTCATCTTTTTGACTCTGTCCCATTTTATTTAGCATGATGACTCCTAGTTCTATCCATTTTGCTACAAATGTCAGAACTTACTTATTTCTGTGGCTGCATAGCCACAGAATGTATGTATATATAGCATGTTTTTTATCCTGGACACTTAGGTTGAATTCATTCCTTGGGTATTTTGGGTAGTTCTACTTACTTTTACTATTGTAAATGCGTTTACTTAAAAGGCAGAATGACAAGTTTGAGTGGAGGGACAGAGTGAGAGAGGGAGACAGAGAGAATGAGATTTACTGTAGTTAACTCACAACTGGACCAGACCAAAGCAAGGATCCTAGAGCACCATCCAGCTTTCTTTTCTTTTTCTATTCTTTTTTTGTAAGATTTATTTATTTTTGTTGGAAAGTTAAGATTTACAGAGAGAAGGGGAGACAGAGAGAAAGATCTTTCATCTGCTGGGTCATTTCCCCCAAGTGGCCACAACTGATCTGATGCTTGCTTCAGCCTAGCCCATCGTGCACAGGTCGTGTCTTTTGATCCAGTCCTCATGTAAGTTAGTTAGTATTGTGGTCAATTTGCCTGGCCTGCATCCTGCCATGGCTCTCACACCTTCCATATTATTTGAGGTTGTTTTTTATTTATGAAACAAATATTTTTAAAATCTTCTACATTATTTTAAGTTAAAGGCCAATGAAGATCTTAATTTCCTTTTATGAAAGCAAAAGAAGTTGGAGAGTTTCATAGAATCTGGAGTCAAGAGGGGATTTATAGTTTGTTTAGTCCCTTTCTCTGAGTTTTAGAGTTTGTAAATAATTACTCAAGATGAGTTTTTATTCTATCTAAATCTTGTGATATTTCAGCTGTATTATTCAAAAAATATGATATTTAAAGATGCCAGAAAGGAGATAACAATTCATAATGTTCCAAAAATGTACATGCTTAATTTATTTAGATAGGTACATTCTGATTTACCATTAGGCTGAAAATTAAATACTACAAATGTAACATTCAGGTGTAACTCAATTGTTGTCTTGTTTTTATGAGACCATCCTTTATTCTTTGAATTTATGTTTTGCACCTTTGTCAAGAATGTTTGGCTATGCTGTGTGCATTTGTTTCTGAACTCTACTAAACTCTCTAATATTGCAGTGTCCAATGTGACTGTCTGTGGATTCCATATTATTTGTAGCCATATAGTAAGTCTTAAAATCAAGTGATACCCTTCCATTAATGTTGTTTTTTAAAATGTTTAAGTTATCTTAGTTCTTTTGCATTTCAGTAATAATTTTAGAACAAGCTTGCTGGTAACCACCCAATCATAATCCAGGCTCAACAGATATTTATAAAGCAATGTAATTTTATGTCAGCTTTATAGTCTTGTTTAAAGATTACTGTTTAGTTTAGTATATTTTACAAAGAAATGAAGGACAATAAATTAAAGCAGTGAAGTATTTCACATACCTAAAGACACAACTCTTACACAGAATAATGAGAAAAATTAAATGAAGAAAGTGAACATCTATGTCGTTACTGTTGTTGTTCACATGATGCGTGGTTGACCTTCACATGTATGCGTTGCAGTCGCTGTGTAGTTAGACATTACATGTCATGATCATAAATCTTTGTGATTTAAATTGTGTCATACTTTACACAGCAACTCATAGTGCTCAGGGTAATGAATGAATCAAACATTTGTGTTTGGCTCAAATACCTCTTAAAATATTGAGAAAACCTAATTATAGGTGAATAAGTACATTAAAGGTCACAGTATAGGCTATCAACTCTTTTGAGATTATATTAAGGGTTATCACAATATAATTTTCAGATATATTTAATGTGTCTACTTGCATTAGTAAAGGCAGTGAATTCTGTTGTTACGTTTGGTTGATCATTAAATATCCAATATCTTTGAAAAAGTTAAAACAATAATGTTGCCTAAATCACTTTGACTATTCAGTGTATTGTGGATACATGCAGATCTTAGTACCATGCTTTCTAGTTCTCTAAAAAAAAAAAATACGGATTGCATTGAATTGGTAAGCTGTTTTGGAAAGAATAATTTTGACAACACTGATTCTTCCACTTCGTGAGAATAGAATAGCTTCTCATGTTTTGTGTCCCTTTATTCTTGTCAGCAGTAATTTTTAGTTTTTTCATTATACAGTTTTCACTTCTCTGTGTCATCCAGCTTGTAGAGAAATCCCTGTGTAAAAAAATAGTAACAATGTTAGTGAGATTAAAAAAGGAAAACACACTCAAAAACCAATCCATGTCTGTAATGTTTGCTTAGGAGGCTTCTCTCATTGCTGCCATTAAGTAGTCATCAAAAGTTCTGAGACTTACAAACATGGGGTAAAAAGTCACAAGTACTTTTGGGAGGGCAAATGCATACAAATGGATTTTGGGGATAAAGTTCTTACAATTTAACCCAAGAATGCAAATTTAGCCTGGGTATGTTGATTTGTGATTACAGGTTAATCGTATGTGTTCTAGATGGAACCTTAATTTACTAGATTGTGGAAATAACACTCATGACAGTCTTCTAGTCCTAGTAACATTAAATACTAATATGGGCCTCTTCTTGAAAATTCATAGTTTGAAATTCAGTATCAGCATTGAAACAAAGAAGGGAAATTTGAAGCCTCTTAAATTTTGTGCCTCAGTAAACTCCTCTGAAAGTGAATATTAAATGAAAAAAAAATTGCATGGAAGCTGTGTAGTACAGCGATTGGTGCTAAAAAAATGAGTTTTCTTCCTGATTTCTCTTGCATTGTGCGATTTCTAATAGGGTAACGAAATTAAAGAATAGTAAATCGTTAGTTAATTCTGCCCATAAGTACATAGAAGTACTCTTTCTTGGTTCTTTAAATGGAAAATATTATTTTAATAAAATATAGCCTCATTAGAAATTGAAAGACTCACATTTTCATCACCTTTATGTGTACCTTAAATGAACCACCTGATACCTCTGAGTGGAAGCTCCAAATTGAATAAAACAGGAATTTTAAAGTTTGTTTTCCTCCTCATTTAATCCTATTTTTAATAATACTCACCTTAATAATTATCTTTCTGGCAAAATATCAAGGCTAAACGCACACCACATTTTCTTAATGCTAACTGAGTATGTAGTACTAACCTTTCCAGTTCAGCGGACAGTGGTATTCTCTTTTATCTCTGAACACCTGGAGACCGAAATCTGAAGAGTTCATAAGAAAAGAATGCAACTCCATGCGCATATATAGGAGCTTTTATTAGGATTTCATTGCTCAGTGTGTATGCATTTTCTGGCAGATGTATAACAATGTATAATATGAATAGTTTCCAGTTGCATCTACACGTAGCTGTGCGTCATTAGAGATCAACCCACTCTCCTTTAGCAAATTATTTTATTTTCCTAGTAAACCTCAAAAGGAAAATGACAAACTTTGGATGACTTTTAGGGAGAAAAATAGAGCATGAGCTGAGCAACAAAATCAATTTAGTTGGTTTTCAGTACTGACTTAAGGCTCAGGTTCCCCAGTGGTGCCAAGAAAGTCTTCATTGTTGTTCATTTCTTAATTTCTTAGTCCTTCTCTCCAAGTACTCAGATATCCCTGCTGGATAGAGCTACCCATTCAGCCTCAAATCTGTTTCCCCTGAGATTATTTCCACACTTTATTTGAAACTCATTAATCATTCTTTCCTTTTAAATCTCCATTGCACCAGTAGGAATGGGGTTTGAATGTTCAATATTTCATACTTATTTCTAAGCAATCAGAAATAATATATGCTATCCTTTGCTGTTTTCTTCCTGATTCTGTATTATAATATTTGGGGCATTTATTTTAATTGGCTGAGATACAATTATGAATAAATCTCTGTGGCTCCTAAAAATAATTAAAATGCCCGCTTACAGTTTTCTTGAGAATGGTTTTCTGAAGAAAAGACAGACTAATGCTGATTGTGTTTTGGTAGCTCAATTGGTGTGACAGGGCTGGATCTCTGTCAGTGTGAAAATGAAGTGATGCCTGCGCTGTTGAAACAGTCGAGATGGGAGAGCCCTGCAGAGTCGGCTGGTCTCCAGACAGAGTAGCCACACAAAGCTTGCAGGTGGCATTCTGACATCAGGAAGTTTGCTCCAAAGATAAAAGCATAGGAATGACGTCTTAGTGGCACTTCACACGTCTCTTCTAAAAATATTTTGTGTTTGTATGTAGTCTTCGTCCTGAGTATTACAATTCATATTTGTACTGACTGCTTTGCAACACTGAAAGCATACTTAAACAGTTTTAGATTTTTGTATTCACGATTGTGTTTTCTCGTGTAAAAGAGTGATCACAATTCTCTTGTTTGGGGATAGGAAAACATCCTTAGCAAGCATTTATAAATCCTTGTTTTAATTTTTTTGAATTCTGAGATTTGGAGAAAATTTATACTAAATAAGAATATTACTCTTTATATTAGAAAACTTCAGTTTTCTAGAAAATGAAAAGATATCCACGGTGGTTAGCTGGTGTTTCAAAAAAAAAAAAAAAGATGCCTACCAGAGCTGAATAAATCGCTACTAAACAGAGTCAAGGGAAATACAGAAAACTTGTCACATAAATAGATATTAAATGATATGTGTGCATACATATGTTACTATTTTGATATATATGTGTGTATATACATGTATATATATACCCACAGATGCATTTATGAGAATCCTGCAGTACTTGTTATAATGCTGCTTTTCTATTTATATCCTAAATTATATCTGGCTTCCAAGAACTCATTTTCAAATAAAATCAATTTTATAGCAAACTGTGTGAACTCAGAAGCCAGAATAGCAAATGAGGAATCCATATGTGTTTACATCTATGAACATGGCACTGAAACCTTTTGTGTGTCATGGGAAATGTGCCCACAGGCTGAAACGAGTGTACAAAGGCATCACATGGGCAGAGCATGCTGGAGGGGTTTTATTTGATGTTTCCAAACTGCTCTAGGGTCTGTCTCTCAAGAAACCTTTTTGGTTTTCTTTTCTTTTTTTCTTTTATTTTTTATGTTTTAAAACACATGGCTTTCTCCTGAAACATCTTGCCAAGAGAGTACAGGAATAAATTACAAATGAACTATATACTTATATTCTGCTCTTTTTTCCCCTCTCCTCTCTCTTCTCTGTTGCACACACACACCCACCACACCCCTTAGATAAACACACACTTGCCAAGTCAGTAGTCAGAATGTGTGAAATCACACAGCCAACATTGAAGATGGTGTTCTGTACTGAGAGCAGAATAAACAAAAGTGACACTGAAGTGGCTCCCAGTTACTTGCATGTAAGTTTTTTTTTAAAAATTTGTGTACTTGTTTGTGCACATATATTTAATTAAGACTAATCTACACTTAGAAGAGATCTTTGCTTTGCACTTTTAACCTAAATTATCAAACATAAACATTTCTTTGAGAGCTGTATATTAAAATATTTGAGCAATGTCTTTTTCCATGTTCGTGTATACTAAAACTTGAGAACATATTCAACATTTCTATAAACAATCCAACTGAATACGTTTGATAAGACACATATACTTTTGATACCATTAATACCATTTTTCTAGTTATTAGTCCCTCATTTTTTTCCCATAAGCTATGGACAAGCATTGGAAGGTAAATATAACTTTATTCATGTTGTTGTGCTTACAAAGGATGAATGTAACTTAAGGCTTAATGGTCAGAATTTATTCCTTTTATTCCTAGGATGAAAGCCTGCAGCTAAACGCCTGTTTGAACACACAATATTTTTTTTTCAGGAGTATTTGTGCTGCTCTGTGGCTTAGAAGTCAGAGTTCATTTACAAGGGGTAGCCCCAAGGCTGGCATTTGATAATAGCAAACAAACAGGTGCAGTCCTCCAGTGTTTCACATTGCTAGTCTCTCCACCTGACAATGCCAGCTTTGTTCCCGAGGCGCGTGGGTGAGGAGGGAGCAGGAATGAATTCTCCTGAGGATAAACTCACACTTGATGAAAGGTTGCACTTGTTATTCTGGGAAAAATTTAAAATATAATCCTACAGATGAACTTTAAAGCGTTTTTTCCACTCACACAAATAACTCCGCTTATTTAACAAATCATCATTGTCCTTCCTTAATGAAGCACTGCTTTGGAAATTTTGTAAATTTCTAAGCGAGAGTTTTGACAACAGTTGTAACAATTGAGTACTCTTTGCAAATATAATATTTTAAAGATCCAGGGTGGGGCAAGCTCCCTTAGAGATAACAAAAAGCAATCAACAAGCAAGTGAATGAGTTCTACAGAAAAAAAAATCATTTTTCAAAAGACATGGTGTCATGTGTGACCTAGATTGTTTCGGCTAATTTCTGCTTTCTTATTTTCTTACTGTAAATATCTGTTTCCCCCAGGCTAAAACTTATATGGCACTTATGCCTTTTTTTTTCTTTTTGCTTGAAGGTCTTTTATGTGTGTAGATCCTGATGATCATCTCCATGTCTTTCAGAATTTCATTATTTGGTTAAATTGAACACCAGATGAAATCATTTCCTTATTTTGGAATCCAAGAATGGAAACCAATGTTCTTTCCATTGCTTTGGAAGTTGTAGCTTTATACTTTTGTGTCCTGAAAAAGCGTAGCACATATTTCCTTTAATTTGACTAGATAGATTATCTATAAAATGGAACAAAGATATGTACACTAGGTTCATGTGTTTATGTCAGCCAAGAATTTTTGTTTATTCTTATGTGAAAAAAATACATCTGGCCTGAAACTTCTAAAATTGCCCTGAATGTGTTATACCGATTCCTCTCTAACTTTACCTTGTCCACCATTATTCTGTTTCCAAAACCTATACGTATCAATTACAGTAATTATTACCTGCCAATCCATATTACTCCTGTCTTACTGTCAAACCCCCCAAAGAATGGATATGTAAAAATTCCCAAGACTTACACAAGCAAGTAACTTCTAATGCCACATGATTAGGAAGCAATGCATCTTTTAATATTATCATAGCAAATAATATTACTCTGATTAATTCTTTTGGTGTGTAAGGAAAGACCTGACAGTGAAAAACCTGACAGTTCAGTGATACCATTTTTGACTTCCAGCTGTGATCCACCTTGGGGGGCAAGTGTGATGGGGTATCTCGTGGAGAAAGCAAACTGGTTAGAAAAAACAGTCTTCCCTATTTTCATGAACTGTGCCAATTTTACGATGTACCTTTGTGGGAAATATTTTTGATTCATCTAAGTTATAAAAATTAACTCTGATCACTTCTGACTTTTAAATATCTGTATAAACTTCACATTAGCATATTTTACCTATTTATCTGTTAAGAAAAATTGTTTTACATGAAAGTTAATTTATGGAACTCATAAATTTACAATTAAATCTCCATATAGACTCTCACACATATTCTTTGGTTTTAAATACATTTGCTTGAAGTGACATAATCCATATGATGTTATGTATTCCTGTATTTAATCCCTGGGCATTTATGTTGCTAAATATTCTTGTAGTTTTGAACTTAATAGGTATTAACTGTGGACATAAAGATGAAGCAGTGGAATTTGTGCTATGGGAAGTCTATTCTGTGATTATTTGATGTACTTTGCATTTCAATATATAAAATATTGAAACGGTGTGAGGTGAATACATTGTTTGCTAAAAATCCCCTTTTAGTTTATATATAAATATTCACCTGTTTTGATATTACCTCAAAAATCAAATTTATTCAATATCTAAATTGCTTTTGAAATCCAGGAACAAATTTTTAAAAGATTACTACTTCATTATTACCGAAAATAACTTCATGAAACCAGGAGCTGCTCAGTGTAGCAAATAAACTGCTTGTGTTAAAGAAACAGAGAGTATTTTTCTATTTGTCGTTTTTCTACAAAATAAATAATATGTAAAATACTGAAAGCCCATGGTCCACAACAACAGTATTTAGCTCATGTTCATGTCTTATGCACTGCTCCTTTGGAACTGTGCATTCTTTCCAGTCTGCTGCTTTTCTTCTGAGCGCCTTGGCTGACGACTTGGGATGGGAAAGGGAATTAGTAATATTTGTTGAAAGTTTGTAAATGGAAATCCAAACGATTATATAGATTAGCGACCCTCACACTCCTCTTCACAGATCAGAACATGATCCTCGTCTATTGATTCTATCCCTGACACATTTTACAAAATCCTTTACTTTTGAAGAGAAAATATTTGAGACATAAATACATTAAGAAGCCTAATATTCCTTCCAGCATGCACATACTAATTTTTATCTGATTTATGTCACTTCTCTAACGTTCTGAAGTTCCTAAACCTTCCATTATTAAAGAATATGAGACTGATAACAAATTTGCTCAGGGTGCTTCGAGTCATGCATGTTTCATTAGCTGGGTAAGCAAACTGAAAATCACTCTGCAGCCATGAACTCAACTCTGCCTCACTCTCACAGTGCATCTTATTTGGTACTGCAAATAGCTGCCTGTACAACATACTTCATGACTTACTTTATGGAAACATGACAGAAGCAAAATGATTGGCATTACCTTCACTAAATTAAAAAATGTATTATTTTAATCATCTGTATTTGATTTAGGGGGTGATTTAATGCCATAATAAGAAAGAAAAAATGTGCTATATGTTGGGTGTTTGCTGAAAACTTATTTTGGAATATATATTTCAGTGATTCTAAGTTCAAACTATAGACTATTTTACTCTAAATATCTACACACTATGTGTGACTATGTGTATTATCTTATGGGTACTCATTTATTCCTGACAGCATATTTTCTGATAATATTTACCAGCTTACACAAGAGGGAGAGAGAAGAAAAAGCATGTGTGTGTGTGTGTGTGTGTGTGTGTGTGTGTGTCCTGCTGACAGTACAGCTTTGACAGCAGCTCTGTCAAGCCTGGTACTGGTGTGGGTGGCCTTAAGATCTTCTGGCATAACCATGGGTGCTGCCTCCTCCCACCAGCTCGTCTTGGGCATCCCCTCCCCAGCTGATGGCAACTTTGGTTGTTCTTTGCCTTTTCAGCTGCTGTAAAGCTTGAAATTCTTCACTGCTACTTTTCAGTTCTATTTAATTCTAATAAACTGAGTGCATGGAATAAAGTTGAAGGCTAAATGCAGAATATTACAAAAAAAACAGTCCTATACGTAACATATGTTGCTTATCCTATAGAATCCCAAGCATATACAAAGAAAAAATAAGATCAAATGTATAAGATGAAAATACCTTCTACTCAATCCCTCTCTAATTATTGTGAAACATTGTGTCTGTACACATGGGCGTGTGCAAACACACACACACACACACACACACACACACACACACACACACACACACTCACTTTGTTTTATTTAAAGGCCAAGTAACATGGGGGAGGGATGGAAAGAGGGAGGGAAAGAGATCGCTGTAAGGGCTGAGCCTGGACCAGAATAAAACTGGAGAATAAGGGTGAAGCCACCAAGTGGAAGAAATGGAGCAGTGAGGAATCGGACTAGCACACGTTTGGGATGCCAGTGTTGCAGTGGTACTTATCCTGCTACTCTGATCCATGTGTGTAGAAAAGTCTCCTTCTTTATGATCCTTTAGTGACAGTTGCAACTGCATTTTAACATTCTGCAATTTAAGTGTGTTATGGTATTAAAGGTATAAAGATAGAAAAGCTATTATGTATTCTAAAACGAAATGAAATCTTTTTATGTATTCTACCCATTAATCATTTTGTTTATTTTATTTTTGAGGTTCTCAGGATCTTTATGGATTCTGGATATTAAAACTTGATCAGTTGCACAGTTTATAAACATTTTCTTTCCTTTATTTGGTTAACTATTTGTTGTGGTCTTCCTTTGATTGCAGAAGCTTGTTACCTTAATGTAATCTCAGGCGTCTGTTTTTAAAAATTGATTTTAAAATTGAACTATAATTTTAGCTAATGATAAATGTTATCATACAGTTTTCTATAATAAGAACAGGTTTTTAATTTTATTTAATGCTTTTGTTCTGTCTTCCAAAAGGCACCCAAGCAGGGATAAGCTGTTTGTGTTAACACCTTTGATTAAAAAAAATACAAAAATATTCTTAAAACTTATCTGAACAATATTACCAACACTAACATTACATGAGAAAATTTGCTTTAATAATTGTAGAAAAGTACTTTTCTTCCAAGTAGGTGATTGTTAATAACCAGAATTTTCCTTTCAATGTAACAAATTATTTCCACTAAATTTGAATTTCCAAGTTCCTTCTACTGTCTTTCACCTGCAGAGTTACTGATTATGTGACAAAAAGGAAAGGTTTACAATTTTGTTAGGTCATTAATAATTACATATTTTCTTTACCCCAGGGAGTGCAGAAATTTTAATCTTTTCTGGAAAAATATTTTCTAAAATTTCCACACCAAGATTTATAAATGGATGGTGGCCAAGAAAAATCACCATTTTAGGACCACTTTGGACAGTTTGCTTTGCTTCATTTAAAACATTAAAATAACTGGAAAGTATTTATATCATTTTTATTGCTGTATAGATATGATTCTTAGCAGTGTGAACATAGCCAAAGAACACTGCTACCAATTGCTTATGCCTCTGGCACTGTCCACAGTGTTTTTAGGTTATGTTTTGTATATCATGAACTATATATGATCTTTATTCTACCTCTCTATACATTTCATTCATTGGATTTGTTTATTATATGTAAAAATCCATTGAAATAAAAAATTACATAGAAAGTCCAAATGATATTTTAATCTTATTTTATCTTATATCTGAAAATCTAAGTTTTACTGACTAGTATCTGAATTTATTCATCTTTTTATGAGTAAAAAATGCTATTATCTTGCCAACTCCAAGAAAACTGTTAGACTGCACAAATATCATGCTTCCAGATCTTATCAGAACCCTCAAGCATGTATAGTTGCTTCTTGACTCGAGCTGACTTAAGTAAGCAGACCCTTCTAAAATCTTTTAATGTGATTCTCATGGTGAAAACTTATAGTGGATTTCTAAAATGATAGTAAACTTGAAACAGCCCCTTGCTGGAGCAATACTCAGTTTGAATCTTAGGTCATGAGAAATCTCTAAAAGTCCAGATCCAATTATGAAACTCAGGTGATGGTGTGTCACTGCAAGGCACCTCCTGCCTGCCGCTGAATCTTTTCACTTCCTGTGCTCAGTGGGACAGCACAAGATATATACTCTTTCTTTATACCAGTTTCCTGTAGACATCCCTCACATTCTTCCATCCCCAGGATTTCCTGAACAAAATAATTTGCATGTTTTTCCCATTCTTGAAATACTTTCCTCTTAAACAACTAGTGACTGCTCCTTTTCATCCAAATCTGCAATTTTAGGGTTGCATTCTGGGAACACCCTTCTCAGAGAGTCTGTACTTCCACTTGCTGTTTGTTTCATCATCTCAAACTTTTCCTTGAATCAGTTTATTTCTATGAATTTTTTGTATTATCGTTGTTATGCTTTTTTCTCTAATATTTTCTCATTTACTATTATGTGAGCTTATTTTTAAATTAAGTATATACGTTTAATGATTTGCTTGTATTTATTCTGTCCCCTCCACAATATTATTTCCCAAAGAGAATATGGGCCCTTTTTTCCCATATTCATTGCAAGCTTGTTAATGGAAGAATGGAGAAATTGATAATTTTATCAAACTTGACTTTGAATCTTGTGTCATTTGGGCAGTTTGTGCATTCATTTGTGATTTGTGTCATCTGTCTGTTTTTTTTGCCCTCAAAAACAAGACTTATGCTGTTTTGACATTCAGTTCTTGCTCTTGGAATATCTGCTACATCTTAGTTCTACATTCTATGCTGTTACTTTCATGAAATGAGGGAATCCTATCAGCTAACAAGAAAGATGTTCTTTCTAGATACATCTTAGGTTGGTAAATGATGAGAAAGAGATTGAAGGACAAATATGTACATTGCACCAAAGGAGTTCATGATATGACTAGCTGCATCTAAACAGTTGTCACTTACCGTGGAAGAACAGGACGTACTCTTACTAGTGCATAATGAGAAGTCTTTATCAGGACTCATGATGTATGTATTAAAAGAATTAAAAATAAAAAATATAAAACCAAAAAATAAGTTGGGCATCCAGTTTTAGTTATGTCTGAATATATGGACAATGTTACCTTAAAATTTCTTTTAGTTGTCATATCATTTACCTATTTGCTTTTTATGTTTGAATTCTTAACAGATTCCTAATAGCTTATAGATATAATTCTAACTTAAAATATATATTTCTGTGGATTGTAACATATCATGCATAAAATATTTTAATATTAATCATAATTCAGAATCTGTATATCCAGTAGTCCTACCTTGTGTGTGTGTGTGTGTGTGTGTGTACACCTTAAGTAACTGACTTTAATGAAAGTTACCTGGTGACTAAAAAACCCAAATTCACATGATTATAAATAGTCATAAATTTGAATCAGTTTAAAATTAAGCCCAGAACACTGTGTTAAAAAGTCATAACCTTTCAGGAAAAGTTAAGAGCTGGGTAACAGTAGCTGTTGGCTTTTTCTTCTCTGAGTGATTTAAAAGTGCTTTCCACATGGAGAGGAATTCTGTGCACTGTTAGCAAACTCATCTTACAGGGTTCTGGTTAAGGTTGAAATGTGCCATGCTAATATATTCATGCCACAGTTGGAGATTTTTCAATTCTTTGATTGCAAAAAAATATCTGATTTTATGTGGGGGGTAATAAACTGCTCAGAATGAGTTGTACCACTTTTCAGGATTTCATTACATGAGCAGACACTAGTTAACACCCATGAGATTTATCATGTAGCAAAACCAGCAGCAAGATGCATATTGGTTCAATTTTAGGAATGAAAATGAAAGAATTAAGAAAAAAGAAGCTTGGCTTTAAATTTATCAAAGGTGAAATGTTAGAGTGGAAAAATTCAGCAATAGATACACTCTTCTGAAAGATGTGCACTAAATCAAAAGGACTATTTGGTTTGGTGCAGGCCATATGTTAGATGTCAATTGAATGTTTCAAACAATAGTGATTTTTGCCAGAGTTTTGTCTTTTACCTCAGCAAGTTAACTCGGAATGAAGCTTAAAACAAAGTTATGACTTATTAAACATATACACTCATAGAACTTGAATGAAATGCAATCATCCTCCACAATTAAAAAATAGCAATTTTTCATAAAGTCTGTATGTTACAGGGATGTTTTTTCAGAATATATGCTGTTTTGCAGCATTGTGATCACTGAATTTGGCCGAGTTCATGGAAAACATTTCCTATGGTGGCAAGGAAATACATTTACTTATTAAATTGTGAGTCTCAGCCCTATTTCAACTATTTTGTCACCAGTTCATCACAGCTTGTGCATGAAAATGGAACCATAAACAATTTTTTGTACCTCTGAGAGGCTAAAACACTAATCACTTGTATTTTGCTTTATAAAATAAAAAAAAACTAAATACTTTGGATTAATAAGATAAAAATGTGTTAATCCTTCCTGTGGTCAGTAACCATTTTAAACTGTTCCAGTTAATGAGTTCCAAAGCATGAACACCATGAGACCTGAGCGGATGAAATGAAAAACAGGTCATGTAGATTCATTAAAGATGTTTTCAAATCCTGCATTTATTTGTCATGCAAAAATGATTTTTATTTAAATAGCTGCTATTTTGTTTGTGTTCTATTTGCCTGGTTTGATTTGAATTTCTCCCTACAATAAATCATATAAACCTCGAATGAGTGCATCTATTTATGTTGAGTTCTGAAGCTTTTTAAACTATCAAATAACGTATCTCATGTAAGGTGCAAGTTATTATAAACCCTAGATTTGGAACTTATTTAGTAAGCACACATAGCTATTATTGAATGCCAGGCATCGTATCAAGCATATGCAAATTTTATATCATTTAAACTTGTGAAAACATTAGGACATTTTAAAATCTCACATTTTGCAAGTGAGGAAATTAAATTATAGGAAGTAATGTATTCAACCTATTTTTATGTTGTTGATTTAGATTTCAAACCCGTGAAATGTATCTCCAGAATGAGTATGTGCTTAACCTCCACATTATAGTAAGAATACATAAATAATAAACTTGTTAGTACGTATAAAGCTTTTGTTTTTGTACTCAAGGCCTTGAAACCACGAACCAGGAATGAGGGAGTGCCATATTAATTATATGGGGTATTAGAAAGTGGAGATATTGTTTTAAATTCGTCTTCATGAGAGAAATGGCTTGAGAATGAAGTCCAAACAGAAACCTCAGCAGGAGGAATTTCATTACCCACGTGCTGTCAATCTTACACTTTGCTCTTCCTCGGAAGGAGCTTGGAAATCCTGAGGGAGCAGATACTATTCTTTCTATGTGACAAACTGCTGATTAATTAGTATGAAAATTATCATTAAAATTGAATCTTAGATATAGTGGTTTAAAGAACTGGCTAAAGCTCTTCCTACCTGTTGATCAAGAAAGGAAGATCTTTGGAAGAAAATGGGAAGAGACCCCTATAGATAGAGAAAATATTATCCGTATCCAGAAAATCCTGTCAAGGTTAGCACTACTAGAGCTGATGGCAGATCTGTTGATTAAAATAGGCTCCAATATGTTGTGGTAATAATCAATATCAAAGTCTCTGTGGATTAAAGCTATTTTTTAATGCTAATTATATGAAAACTTAGTTCCAAATTCTTTTTCTTCTCAAGGCTGAAAGCTGAAGAATTCTCCACTTTTGGAGGCTTCTTTTTCCTAGGGAAATTTGAAAAGGGAAAGGAAAATTTGAACACTCTGTACCAACACTTAATCTTTTCCTAGAAATATATACACTTTTTACATTCCAGCAGAAACAGCATCTGGTGAATTCTAACTGTTAGGGAAATACAGTATTATTGTGTTGCCATTAGGAGTCATGTAAAGAATGCCAGTAGTAACTACTTCCATAAGCCTAACATTAAATTCCATGAAATGATATGAAAACATATTGCCCCACATCTTTAGAGTACAGGTAGATTCTAAGTTACTGAATCCTCCAAATTTAAATTTTGGTGCACTGCTCTGTGGATACAAACCATTTCGGCTTAGGAGACATGTCATGTAGGAGTTATACATCAGTTTCGGGTGGAAACTGTAGACCTGAGGGCTTTCTGACTCCCAGCGTACATGAGGATGGCATGGTGCATAGGTTTCAAGAACGTTTTACATGCTATATGCTTTTCAGTTGTTGGCCCATTTCATAACCAATATTTGCAACGAATAATAGCAAGAACCATGTATATTTACTTTTCAAAAGAGATCTCTAAGAGGAGCTGCTAAGTCAAAGCAAAAATTACCATGTTGTATGATCCCTGAAGCTTTCGTACATCACTTCAGCTTACTTGTACCTCCACCCCATTTCCAATTCAATAGTAGATTTCATCATGACCTCTAAAGTTCCGTGAGATTGGTGTCTGAAATTTTTTCTTACCCTTCACTTTTTCTGTTGATTCTGATGAGTCTCATTTTCTCTTAAATAGCTCCTCCATTGGCCCCTAAGTTAGAGGGCTCCAGTTTCTTGACTGTGTAGTAAATAATGAACATCATCACTGTAGTAGCTGTTCTAAAACTAAGGTCTGATCAAAGCACAGCTGTCTTCACTTAGTGACTTAGTACAGGTTGAATCTACCAGCACAATCAACTGTCATCAGATTTCTGACTCAAATCTCACTGACCTCTTTCTCCCTTTTATGGTCCTGCTCATGATTTTCAATTAGTCCTTCAATGTAGCTGCTTTATTCTAGTCTGATATTTCAGGTAACACTTTAAAAAGCAACATATTATAGATAATTAATGTGATTATGATTAAAAGACTGTATAGATGTATAATTAGGAAGAGAGTATGGAATAAGATACTTGGGCTCAAATCCCAGTTTGGTCACATAACTGTTTGACAGGCAGCAAACTAACATCGCCATACCTCTGATGCTGCATCTGTTGTGAAGGCCAGGTGGATTATTGTAGCAGATCTCTAACAGTGTTTACCACACTTTGTGAATGGAAGCTATATGAACAAGTATTTCACCCTACCCCCACTTCCAATTACCCTGGGTAAATTCCCCCAAAAGTTTGGGAAATTTCTTATCTTTTTCCATGTCTTGGGAACACATTTCTCAGTATTTGACTCTGTATCCAGATCCATTTCTACTTTCATAAATAAATAAATAAAACTATTCTACAAAAATAAGGATCTTGTAAAGAAAACATCCTATATGGGTTTAGATTTCGCCAACTGAAACAAAAATGCTCATTTATAGAATATGTATTTCTAGTATCTTATTGAACATATAAAATGCTTTCTTAGGTACACCCATGCTATTTTTAATTAATCTTCAAAGTGACTAAACAAATTAATGTACATATAAATAAGACAGCATTTCCATACACCTGCCAAATTGCTGATTATTATAAGACATTTTCTAACTTATTATTTGTATTCTTCTGCTTATATAAAGTCAATAGATTGTATGAAGTATAACCATAAACCTCACTACTTAACTATAATTTTAACCAATGGCATAACCATTCTTTATTTTCATTAATTTAGTGCTTTGCACCCTAGATAGGTTTAACTTAGAATAGAGGATATGAAATGATAATTTAATTCTGATTACATTTGAATGCCTGAATAAATCAGATTATTGAATCAGGTAATACAGCATAAAATAATTTACTATGAAATATATTGAATATAATTAGTTGATTAAAAAACTTCAAATCAGTCTAGAATGCACAAGTTAATATTTACACAGTAATTGATAAAAGTTCTAGAACTTTCAAGGCATCAAAACATTAGTAGATCAACTTTTAATGTTACAATTCCTAACTGAATGATTGTTTCTTAAGATAATAAATTATAATCATTAACTAATTTAAGTTTTTGGACACACATAGCTCAATGATATTTTAAATTTTAGTTGATTCAAATGGAATAAAGTTGTTCTAAAAACAATATTATTTGGATTTTTACAAAATATTTATTACATAATTGAAAGGCAAAATTACAGAGAGAGGGATAGACTGAGAGAGAAAAAGATAAAAAGACAAAGAGATATTCCATCCAGTGTTTCATTTCCCAAATGACAACAGCAACCAGAGTTGTGCGAGGCTGCAGCCAGGAGCTAGGACTCCTTTCAGTTCTGTTCCAGTTCATTTCCAGTTCTGTGTGGGATATTTTCTTTACAAGGAATGGAACTCCTTCCATTCCTTCCAGTGGTGGAACAGGCCCAGTGCTTGGGGCATCTTCTGTTGATTTCTGAGGCATATTAGCATGGAACTGGATTGGGAATGAAGCCACAGAACACAGACTTCCTATTATATGGGATGCCTGAGTCACAGTCAGTTATTTAATCCACTGTGCCACTATATTTTAGTGTGTATATTTTGGCCTCTATTAGTTTGCCTACTATGTACAACTTAAAAACAAATATAAAATGTAATTCAGGATGAATTGGTGATGTGAAATTTAGTTAATCTTATTAAAGGCAGTGAACGATTGCCTTAAGACAGTGTGATAGACTGCGTTGGAAACACATCGTTTGCTGTAAAAGAATGCTAAGACACTGTATCTTTCATAGGATTATCATGATTCAAGAATTTAGGGCTTCATGATAATAGAAGATTTTTGATCATGTGTAAAAGCATACTAGTGTTTAGGACAAGCCCAAAGTGCTGAAACCCATTAAAGTTGGCTGTTTTGAGTAGAAAGCCACACTTGTCCTGACTTCTGCATTGAAATCTGTGTCTCTGTTTCTCATAAACTGTTCACATTTTTCCCACCAAAATTTCTTGGAAGCCTTAAGTGTACTTACAGACAATAACCAGCAAACATGATTGCAATTATCAGTAGAATGTTTTAAGATGTAGTATCAGTGGCCCCCACTTGGGATGGTGGCATTGAAAGCACTGGGATTACTAATATGTCACAGTGCCAGCCCTGTTTGTTGTGTTTGACATGAAGAGCTGTGCTGTCTTATCTTTTACCATATAAAATTCATGTAGTAATATAATCAATCAATATGTTTAAGCATATATATCCTAACAGTGTATCATGGTGTGTGAGGGCTGAGTGTGAGGTGGGCAGAATCAGGCTGGACTGCAACACTGATTGGTTCGTGTGGAAGACAGGGCTGGAAACAGAACTGACCCAGCAATTGCAGCCACCAGCTCATGCATAAACAGATTGGGGCAACGGACTCTGCTAGACCCTGTACTGGCATGCACACACAGGAATCATGCCTGGCATCATCTTAGATGAAATTTCTTTGGGAATCCCTCCAACTGAACTGCTGATTTCAGAACCCCAATCGTGAAGAGAATTGCAGGTTCGATGGTCAGACCATGGAGTGCATGTGTCAAAGCTAAATCTCCTAAGAGGCTCAGATGGAACAGTGGACAGCATATCCAAGTGCACATGGAGTAAATGGCGGTCCATTGGAGCCTGCAATGGACAACTGGCACCAGAACAGAAGATGGAGGACAGAACAAATCAATCATCTGCATCAGCCATGTGTTGGCAGTGAATATCTGCGCGAACGGAGATTCTAAGATGGGCTATGTCAGCCAATGGATTCTGGAAAGAGTTCATTGTGCTTGGAATAGCGAGATTGGCAGCAATTCAGAACTGCTAAATTATCAAAACCATTTGAGCAGTCCCCTCGGAGCATGCCCCACATCCGTGACCCTGGGATGGGGCTGGAGGTTGGGTAGGGCTTCTTCCTTTATATCCCTCCTTAACCCAGATACACACACACACACACACACACACACACGTGCAGACAATGGCCTTACGCACTTCCCTGTAACCCTTTACCCTTGTGCCCTAATCAACTATGTAAAGATTATCAAAATAAAAGAATAATAAAAAAAGAGTGTATCATGGTTACTTTAGGAGAGTGAATTCAGATCTCAAAGTATCAGGTTGTTTGAATCATGCTTGATTATGTCAACTATCTGTGAATGCATACTGATGTGGGTGGGCAGGTGCTGTGGTGCAGTGAACTCATCACTTGAAATGCCCACATCTCACATCAGAGTCCCAATTTGGGTTGTGACTGCTCTGCTTCTGATCCAGGAAAATCCATCCTGAGAGGCAGCAGATGAGGAATCAAGTGTGTGGGCGCCTGCCATCACCAGAGAAATTCAGAACAAATTGTAGATTCTTGGCCCAGTTGTGGCTGTCGTAGACAGTTGGGAGTGTGACCAGCGTACACATGTTCTTCACCTTTCCTTCATAAGGTTAAAATAATCAAAAATTGTTTATAGATACTTATGAACATCTAACTCTATGCATTTGTAATTTTATCTATAGCAATTTTTCACATAGTTCTCTACTTAATTAAGCCCTTCTCAAAGAGACAGCTTGTCTATCTCTCTCTTTGGAAATTCATCCTGTGTTACAGATGAATGCTTCATGAATTCTTAAAAACCACAAACAAAACAGTTTAACAATGTAAAAATAGATGGCGTGAATAATCAAGAGTGTTTTCCAAATATGATTATTGTCAGAGAAAGAGTATATTGAAACTTATACTAGGTTTATAGTAATTATTTTGTGTTTCAGTTACCTGAACTACAAACAGATGTAGAGAATAATTTTGAAAAGGGATGATGTATTATTTTTAAGATCTTTTTTTATTTTTATTTGAAAGGCAAATGTATATGACAGGTGATAAGATATAGTAGGTAGATGGATAGGTAGATATGGAGAGAGAAAGAGACAAAGAATGATTGAGAGAAAAAGGTAATCCATGTGCTGCTTTACTTCCAAATAGCTCTGATGGCTGGGGTTGAGCCAATCTGCAGCCAGGAACCAGGAGCTGCGAGACTCATTTGGGTCCCCATATAGGTGCAGGGATGCAAGGACCTGAGTCATCCTCTGCTGCTTTCTCAGGCTGTAAGCAGGATCAGAAGTAGAATAACTGGGGACACAAAACGACACCTGTCAGCAGAAAGCAGTGTGCTGTTGCACTGCACTGACCCTGAGATACTCTTATTTAAAAAAGAAAAGAAAAACAATAATCTCTGTACAGAAAAGCTATGCCATAGAAAGTCCCTACTGTCAATGTGTCTTTCTACTTCTGTCATGGCTATCTACACAGATATATTCATGATTTTTTTCTTTTCAGGAATTTGTGTCATTGCTTGTCTTTCAACTTGGCCTGCTCATACTCCATATTGCTCTCATAAGTATATGATCCCAATGCTTTTTATATTACTCATTTATCAGTTTGTATTTCCTTGCCTTGAATATACTATGGCTTATTCCTATTACTACTTGATTTTTACTTATAGTTTTTGATGTCTTATTTTGTCAAATTATTTCTGTCCTATTGTTTTGGTTGAGCTACCATTTTCCCATTTAGAATTTCTTTAATACTTTGTATTTAACTTCCTTGATTTTATCTTTGTGAAGCTGATATACTCACTATCATTTCAGTGAATTCTCCCATTGGAAAATAAGAAAAAAAAAAAAAGCCGAGATGCGTATCAAAGACCTATTTGGAACAGTTTCCAGTGTAATGACATTTGCTTTAGCTCCTGCAGCGTTTTGTTGCCTCCAATATTTTTAAAAACATGCATTAATTGCTTTCTTCACAGCAACCACCCTTTTAAATAACAGATCTCTTCTTTTACTTCTTAAATTGTAGACCCCAGTCTATCTCAATTTCCTGAATATGAAGCTGGAAGTCAGAGGATGGAGTTTCATCTCAAAATATTTTCTTAGTTTCTTCCTGTTAAAATTTAATTCCATGATTTATGTCCAATTTCTATATTATTTTCTTTTAATTTTATGTTGGCTTCTATAAGTCATGTAAACACATAATGCCAGTCAAGAATATTTATTAAAAAGGCAAGAATAGTCAAATGAAGATGGCTGTTCTTAGAAAAATTAAGCATTTCACTTAGCCTCCTCCACATCATAGTATGTTTTCAAAATTTTGAACATGAAACTGCAAGTGTTCATTACATACATAAATTATGGGGTCATTCTCCATTGACAATAGAGTTGAAAATCTGACAAAATAAATATATTTGTTCTTATAAACATTGCTGCTCTAGATTGTAATTTTCCCGAACATGAATGGTAGTTATTCCCAAGAAATAATTCAATTCAGTTGGCAATATTCTGTTTTGACAAGTATGAAAAATTTTAAAAACATTATTTTGAATAAAAGATAAGAGATGTGATGATATAGACCAAGTCTTTTCCTGTGAAATAATTTTTAAACTCATTTAAGTTACACGGGTCCATTTCTAATAACATCTGAATAAAGAGAAATGAATTTAAATTGAGTAACAAATCAACATGGCATTTTGTGGTATTACAAGAAGGGTAAAATGTTTATGTTCTGTAATGCTCAAACTACACTATTATTTACAGATGTGATCATTTGAATTTATTACAGGTAATTGATATAAAAGGATTGTTGGCTTTGGAAAATATAACAATTAGAAATTAGCTTTAGACTTTGTCATTACCTTTGTTATTTTTTCCTCATATTTCATATTTAAATAGAAAATTAATGCATATAAACGCAGTTAAGCATACACATACACATTCAAAGTCATTAAGGGAATACACACACATTATATATTGTATATAAAATACGATTATATATGTGTATAAATCAAATATGTAAATTAAACCAATGCTACAACTGTTTTCATTGTTGGGAAATTCTAGTCAGAAGAGTTAGTAAAAATGTATACTTTCAAATGGCTTACGGATATTTATTGCTGAAAATATCACAATCCCACAATATAAATATATTGGAAGATATAACAAAATAAGGACAAATAAATATGTAGGTTATTTATGGTACTCTAGGAATTTATCAGGCATAGGAAGCTTATATTCTTTAATTCATTTTTCCCTTTTTTTCGGTCCATCTTCAAGATACACATAAATAATTAATTAAATTATGTGTGAAGTGTTCTTTTAGGTTAGAAATGTGCTCTTACATAGCTTGTAAAATATATTAACTTTGTATTCATGGCATAATTATTTGCATATGGGCTAAAGAAAGACTGTACTGTCTTTACACTTCTGGACCCTCTCATTGTTCAAAAAACAAAACAAAACACACACACACAAAGGCCCAGATGGATGTCTTCATGTTTGCACTACAACAACCTCTGCATTTTTATCACTTATGGGTGAGAACAATTTGCTACAAAGCTATAATACAGAATGTAATCAAATGCCGCCAATGGTCTGTTATACTGCTGTATTGTCAGATAAGAATAATAGGTTTCATAAAATGCTGGATGAATCTGGGAACGACCTGATGCAGTTGTTGTTCAGATTCATAGCTTAATAAAACTTATTCATTTATATTTGGCATATACACATTGATATACAATAAGGTATGTCTGTGATTTTATTTAATTATACAGATTTCTTTTTTCCCATAGTAAGTTACCAAGGACTTCATTAGGTAAGGTTTTGTGAACCAAAAGCCCTCAATAGATTTGGAATTCTAAGTATGATAAGATGAAAATCTAGTTAAGTTCTTCACTTGAAGATCTTTTTTCCAGAGGAAGAAAAGCAAGCAATACTCATGACCTATTTGTGGTCCCAAGAATCAAAGTTTTAAAATCTGCTTTAGTATCAGGGAAATTGACTAATTGCATAGTAGAAATTCTAAGACAAAGTTATCGCAGTAATTATGAGCTCCTGAAATGCTCACAGATGTAGCTGGCAATACTGCAGGAGCTCATAACCCTTCTTAGTCTGTTGGATCATCCAGAGATTAAGTTCTGGTTTTTAGTCTGGTGAAACGCTAACTCCTTCCTGCTCTGGTTATACCTGTATAAAGTAATGTGGCAAGTATTTGAAGATGTCTAAACAAGTTTTGTTTTTCCCAGTAGTTCTGTAAAGCTATTACAGAAAAGGGATGGTGCCTGAATTTAGACTCTAAAGTGTCTCTGTGAAATCTTATTGTCCATAATTTACAAAGCAAATGCATATTTGCAGATCAAATATGCTGTATAACTTTGTGCAAAAGGGTTTACATTTTTTTCCAGTTACTTTTAGATTGAACTCTCAAACTTGAACTTCAAGTTTCCACTCAGTGTATTCATGAACAAATTGAAGTGATGTGTAACAACTAGGAAAATGTTGTGGGTTCTGAAAAGTTGTTTACCTAAGTCGTTGTATTTAATTTAAGAAATACGGTCTGGCCAAGCAGAATATCTCTCACTTCTAGTCTTTAGTACCTTTCTTCTGATAAAAGAAGTCCTTACTACTTAGCACCAAAATAATCATCTTAGTAATGTGGAAGGAAAAAGGATTTCATGCCTATAATAAAATTGGAAATAGTAAAATGGACGACCATTATGCTTTCACGGGAAAAATGTCTGTTTCTTACGCTGGACTTGATAAGCTTCAGTGACCACCAGCATTCTGTCCAGTGTTATGTTTTTGGAAAGTAACAATACAGGAAGAAAAATCAAGGCCAAACTATGCTACTTCATAACTATTTGATCATAGTAGAGTGAACCATAAATATTGGGGAAAATGGTTCCATCTGAAAAAAATAGACATCAGTAGTTCATGCAACCAACTGCAAATACAAAACCCCTCATTGAATTTCTTTATCCTTGAACTTTCTGCACAGGAAAGAGCTGTAGGGTGTTCAGTTTCCTAGTTAATACATTACTTGGGTGCTATACTTAGTGAAGGGAAAAACTAAGCCAGTATTAAAAAAAGAATTCCTAAAGCATGTTCACTTTAGGGCACAGTCTGATTTGGTGGCATCACTGCCTCTAGAAGAGACTAACAAATGTGCCCAGCTAATACTCAGAAGGCCTTTTTATTTAAAGCCTAGTGAATAATTTGTGAGTGGTAGCTAGTCGTGTCTGGCAGAAGATCTTTCTTAGAGGTCTGCTAGTTTAATGTGTGTGAAAGTGGAGCTCTTTATTTCTCAGCCTAAGAATCTTCTCCCATTGTTTGCTCCATTTGTGTGAATTGAAGCCATATTTATCCAATTACCCCATTTTTCATTCTGACTTCAAATCCTTCCAACCAGTAAGTTTTTGCTATTATTTCTTGTATTTTCAGAATCATGTGGTTCTCTTCATGTACTTTACTTCCAGTGTTATTTGCGACACCATTATTTCAAACCTGGATTCTTAGAAGTTTCACACTGGTCCTTTAGGACAGAATATCCCATTCAGGGCAGTTAGCATGATGCTCACGTTAGTATCTTTCTCTGAACTGATTATCAAGGCTTGATGTATTCTACTTCTGAAATCTCTCATATTCAATCCCAGTATATCTGATTCCTTCCACTGCATTCTAGCCATCCTCTATTGTTTCCTCAGCTGTGTGTCAAGCAGACAAAACTCTCTTCCTCTTTGTGCCTTTAAGCTTAACTACCATATTTGCTTGAGATTGTTTTTGATTTTTTTATTCTTTTAAGTTTCTTTTCAAACATCACCATTTCAGAGAGGTTTCAAGCATTCCTGGGCATCATATGCACAATCACACATATAGACCAGTCTCTCTCTTGTACCTTTTATTGAGTTTGTATAGGATTCTTTTTTGGGGGGAGGGGGAGAGGAATGTTACATCATTACTTATTAAAACCAGCTAAATCAGAATCTATACATTCCTAAATTTAAAAAATAACACCCTCTCCATGGGATTACAATTATGGAAGCAGTGTGTTGTTACACTTGTGCACAGTATCACAGAGAGAAGGATGGAGTTCTAATGAGTCGTATTCCTGGGTCAAAACGCTATTAGTGGTTGTCAGTTTCAATATATATTTTGACCAATTTAACTTGAGAAATCACACCTTCTAGAAATCAGTATTTACATGCATTTAAACTGAGAGGAAGTAACATGTAACACAAAATAATTCTATATTTCTAAGTTATCTGTATGTCATTACTTTTGAGAAAGAACAGTCCTGTATAAATGTACAAACTACATAGATTTCAGTGTGCTGGCCCATAAGCAAATCAATCAATTTCTGTTCCCTCTAAATGGTAAAAATACAAAAGAGCAGTTGACCGTTACATTTTATGGTATATTTCAGAGAAAGTATAAGAATAATGAGCATTAGCATTTTGGCCCAGATAAAACTGTTGAGTTTTATGAGTGACTGACTCCATCACTTTGCAATTGGTTATAATCATGCTCCTTTCTCTAACGCTGTTCCTGATAAAATTAGTTCTCTATCCAGTTGATGGGAGCATTTACCTTAAGTTTCAAAATCATTTTCAATCATAATAAGAAAATATGCCAGTAACTCCTCAAAGCTACTCGTGCTTTTCTTCCAATTGTGCCACTGTTTATCCACACCAGTAACCCCTGGAAGGACACCTGAGAATTGGCACTGTTGGAATGCTTTGCAGCGATGTTGCATCAGCTGAAGTCTCTGGGCCAGCTACTTACGGAACCACCAGTCTTTAGTGCTTGCTTTTCTTTAGATAGAGAAACCTGTTGAAACACATGGGTATTTGAAAATAAGTCCAGACAGGATTTTCAACGAACCCATAAGACAAAGGACTAGGTATCTGTGGATGGGGCAGCAAATACACTGTTTGAATTGCACATTTCACAAACATCTCAGAAGATGGCTTGTCAAATGTTGACGTTTAGAGATTAGCCAGTGTGGAAGTGGTGAGGATGCTCCTCATCAAGATATACTTGCCCCTATACTCATCTTGGAGGCTCTGAGGGATGAATCTACATATACTTTGGTTTCCAAGTAGATAGTCAGGGGCTGAACTGAAATCATAGCATTTGTGCCAGAGATGTTCAGAATCGTGGCTTTAAAGCTCTACCACGAAACTTAGCAACAATCATGTCATCTTAGAAGTGAAAAGAGCTACACTTAGCAGTTTCTCGGTGTTATTGTCTAAGCCAGGAATGTCCAACAAGTATTAAGTATATAAAACATTTCACACTAAAATATGCAGATTTTAAAGGCTGCCAATCCTATTTCAATTTTATAAATATAAATATCTTTTGATATAATATCAACAATTGTCCTTATCTCCACTTTGAGTTTTTCTTCTATTTCACTGAAAAATTATTTAGTTTATCTTGTGGTCTGTTGATACAAGCAATCTTCATTTCAATTCCTTCATTACAACCTGTGAAAAATTTTTATTCATTCAACCTTGATTTGAGCCCAACATGTTTGTTCACAACTCAGACCTAAAGGACCAAGAGAAGGGATACGAGGTGCTCATATTCAGCCATGGTGCCTTCTCCTGTCCCCGGGAGGAAACCAAGTCAGGAAGAACATTCCCTATAAGGAGGCCTTACTGTCTTCATGAATAAGCAAAGGAAAACACTAAGGAAGTGAGGAGTCCTCTGTGGTTTTTAAAAGATTGTATATGTTATTCACAGCGTATTCAAATATCAAAAGTCATTCAAATTCCCGAAGAATCAGTTGAGAGGTATGTGACAGTCAGAATGATGTTCCTTTTAAAGTACACGTCATAATTTCTGGAGCTCATAAAGTCAGAGGGGAATGTTACCAGATGGCATTCAATTAGAAAGATGGTCCTGGGTTCTCTGAGTAGACCCAGGGTAATCAGAAGGACACTTAAAAAAGGGAGAGGTAGGTAGGAGAGAGGAGAGAGTAAATACCAACACAGTGTGCTGACTTTGAGGATGGAACAAGGAAAAACAAACCAAGGACTGTGGATGCTGAAAGAGGCAAGTGTATAGGTTCTAGTATGTAAGCTCCAGAAGGATTACAACCTTGCTGGTATGTTGATTTTAGCACAGCAAGGTCCACTGTGGACTTGTAACCCATAGAATCATAAGAGACTGAGTGTGTATTTCTGCAAGTCAGTGATTCCTACAGCATCTACAAGAGCCTAGAGTTATATTAGTCATTAAAAGGCACGGGATAGGGTTTGGGGCAGCAATTAAGGTTCTTTGGCTTGTCTACATTTGATATCAGAGTAGCTGGGTTTGAGTTTCAGCTCCAGATCCCACCTGCTTGCTAGAGTACCGTAGGAGTAAGAGTTGATGCCACCAATTTGGAAGACCTGACTTGAGTTTCATCCAGGCTGCTGGCTGCTTTCTGGTACAGCCTCAAATATTGTGGGCTTTTCAGGAGTGAACCAGTGAGTGGAAGATCTCTGTCTGTGGGTCTTTCACTTAGCCTTCCAGATATAAGCAACTCATCTGAATTCATTCTCATATAAGGGGAAATAGTGCCTAACTTCTTATAAATGTAATGTACATATTTATAGGGGAAGGTAATTATTTTCGGCTGGACAATATCTTTCAGAACTTTTATGCTAAAATAAGAAAAATAACTTGACAACAATACTTCTTATAAGATCTATAGAGAAATTCATATCCACCCTGTTTAATGTTATGTAAAACTCTAGTAAAATAGATATATTTACAAATAAATAAAATTAGTAAAAAATGTATTTTATGAATTTAACTCAGAGTTCTAGTTAAAACGATCATAATTTTGTTTTTGTCTCTTCATCTCACCTGTTAATACAACTACAAAATACTACTACTAATAATTTAATAATTACCACTTACTGCTCACAAAATATTGTCCTATTTCATATGCATATATTTATGAATAATATCAATCATAAGACTTCATGAGCAATGATACTGTTTAGTTGTTTTAAAAACTGAGGTAACCTCCAAGATTCCTCAGCTAGTATTTTGGAGAAATAATTTATTTTCCCTAGAATTTTTGTCCCTCTATGTGTCCATGTGTGCCTTAAAGTGATAGACTGCTCTAAATTAAATAATCACAGCGAGATGGAGAGCTAGTGTTCAAGCATTTATATGAGCTTATTACTTTCTGAGGTTTTTCTGTTTACACTTCTCTGTTCTCTACGTTTCAAGATAGCTGTTATGCTTTGTCTCTTCTGCTTTGTATGCATGTCTGTAGGTAACTATGTGTGTCTGTACGTTCCATCTGTTTACCATGCACCTCCCTCAATTTCCAGCCCACCATTGTTCCATAATACTTGGGATGCTTGGAATATGGATGACCCTAACGTTCTTTTATCTTTAAATAGCCAATCCTATTTTCAGGCTATTCTTCCTGGAATTCTATATTAAGCTCGTGATTTCTTGTATTCTTATTTGCACTTCCAACTAAGGTGAACAATTTGACAATTTAGAACCCATTTAATAGAATGAAATGAAACACGTAGGAAAAATGTCCCTGGGAATGATTAGCAGTTGTGTTTTTTCTTTCATTATGAAATTTGGTTGTTTCTGCAACCCACAAGATGAGCTTCAAGCACAGGCTGTATTTTGTTTAGAATTTGTGTCATCAGTGCAACAAAACAAAAACAGCTGGCCTATTTTTGATTAATATGTTGTTCAGGAGATAAATTCATGTAAGTAGTAAATATTATGCATTCTCAGTTTTCTTTTGAAAAATGATAACTGGTATGGCCTATATAATTCTATAAAATTATATCCCTATAATTTTATAAAATCCTATGCCTATTAAATAAACCCATTATACTAACATTGCCTATATAATTCTTGAGTACCCTTACCAGTTAAACTATTTGCAAAATTTAAGTTATGTCAGTACATCAAGATTGTTGAAGAAAAAAGTCACATATTCCCAATGAAGTAAGGACACAGAATTTACAGCTTCATCCGTGTGACTTGCATTAACTTTCTCTTAGAGCTAGAATTCTGTAACAAACTGTTCATTTAATTTTGCTTAGATTCTTCTATCCCCCTGCCAGCAAGAGATTAAGCCAAAGTGGTCAAATGTTCACTAATACTATGGGACATTAAGTAATGCCCTGATTCAGTATAATGCTTAATTAATCATTCTGAATTAAAGTTTTAAATAATGTTTTTGAATGATCATATGATTATTGGAATTGATATTAATAATCAATATTAGTTACTATCCAAGTGAATTCTTACAATGATCTGAAACTCAAGAGCTGATTGATTAGGATAAGGAGAAGGGAAATTCAGATAAATTTGAAGAGAATTAACATTTTACATTATTTTAATAAACAGCAAAAGGGGAGAAAAATTCGTAGAAGTGTTATATGTGACAAATTCTGGGAAAGTATCAACAGAACTGCTTCTTAATATATTTTAATAAAAAATAGGGTGTTAACTAAAGTTGTAGAGATAATTTGTTTAACTGATAATTTGTTTAACACCATTTATATCAATTCTCATGCTGAGGGGGAAGAAAATATTTTGTGAATCTTAGAAGTCATAACAAAAATTAAGATATAAAAGTAATACATAATTTGTAACAGAGGCTCCTGATAATCTACCTATAAAATTATGTCCAAATTGTGCCCTTTTTTAATTCATAAAAATTTTAAAAACAAGTAATGAAGAATGGGGAGGTTGGTTGAGGAACATCAACAGAAGGGTGGGTAGGTTGGGAAGTGGCACTATGCTTCTAAATCTGTATTGTGAAATACATAAAATTTGTTCAAAGGTTTTTTTTTTAATACACTTATTTGGAAAGGAGAATAATAAAAGATGAGACTGAGGGGAAAAGACCATGCACATCCCAGTTCACTCCCTTAAATGCTCAAGCTACCTGGGTCTGAGTCAAGCTGAAGCCACGAGCCAGGGACTCCAACTAAGTCTGCTGTTTGGGCAATTGGAAACCTACAATTTGAACTTGCTACTTCCCAGGTTCCTGAGCAAGAAGTTGGGAAAAAAGCACAGAGTAGCAGGAACTTAAACAAGACCTTCTGACTTAGGAAGGAAGTTTTTTTTTTTTTTCTTTTTTTTTTATTGTTGCTTACATTGTATTATGTAGTACAGTTTTATAGGCGCTGGGGATTCCCTCCACCCCTCCCATACCTCTCCCCCCATGGTGGATTCCTCCACCTTGTTGCATAACCATAGTTCAAGTTCAGTTGAGATTCATTGCTTGCAGACACATGCCTAGCATGAAGTTCAGCGTCTTGTTGTCCAGATAAGTTCAGTGGCCTCTTGGGGAGACCTTCTATGGTCTGAAGATAGGTCTAACAGAGTAAAGATCCGGTCAGTTAAAAGCCCCAACAAGGCCTCAATATCAATATACAACATTATGGAATTAATTGACATAGTATTGGGTAAACAATATGTTAAAAATAATGCAAGTTCCATTCTTCGAAACCTCTGGGTTGAGACAGTATCAATGACAGGTTCAAAAAATAACAAACAACCATACAAAAATTACAGGTTAAATCAAGGCAAACATGTGGTATCTAATCTTTTGGGATTCACTCATTTCCCTTAGCATTATAGTTTCCAGGAAGGAAGTTTTTAAAGGTGATTGCTGTCCATGATGTTTACATTTACTTTATATGAAAGTAACTTAACATTTCATTTGATTATTGCTTGTAACCTTGCCTGTTTTACTGCTGGAATTTGTATTATCTTTTTACTTTTTATTTACTGAAATGATTTTTAGTGGAGCCATTCATTCTTTTAGCACAATATAAACCTAAAATGTACTATCTCAAAAAAGGAATCAACTATCTTGTTTAAAAATGTTATAAGTTAAGGATTCTGGGTGATATGCAGAGTTACTCTTTCCTCTGCCTTTAAATGGTACCCAAGGACACAGAGCAGCCTTCCTACATCACATCCTAACATCTACTGGAGTCCTAATATGGAGGAGGCACTAGGCTGTCAGTTTTCTTTGCAAGTTCCCAAAACACCAGATGTGCGCATAGTAACAAATACCGCACAATGTGTGATTCCTCGACCTCTGAGATTGTGACACCATAAAACATCACAGATGGCTTCTTGGAATGCGACAAACATGTGCAAGTTGTGAGGTGGCCATGGCAAAAAGTGCTCTTATGTCCCCATTATCCTTCAGTAGTCATTGAATGAACAATTTCCCCAGGTGGATCATGCTTACAGAATGAAATTTTGAGTGCTTCTTCAGCTGCCTCTCTAGGTTCCAACAGCAGGTCACTGACGACTCGTGCCAGAACCGGTGCCTGCACACAGTGTAACTCACACACCTGTCTTGTTCACAGAAAGAATCTGACACATCTGCTTACCAGATGATCATTTTTGTATCACAGAAAAGTGCCCATTTGCTGAATGCAGTGGCTATTATAAAAGATAAGGGGGAGAGCTCTTACATATTGGAGTATAAGATTTTTAGAATATCAAGCTGATATCACAGGTGTAGGAAAATGCATTCTAACCTTGTGGCATTAATGACGTGACTCTGACTCTCCATGAGGGAATGTCATCTCTCACTGCTTGCCTGGATTAATAAGGAAGAAATATAAAACTATTTTAAATCTGTAAACTCTATCCATTTTAAGCCAAGCTGACATGAATAGAATACATAACTATTTTTACACAACCTAGTCACAATTAAAGGGGTAAATGTGCTCATAGCAAGTATGAAAACATATATTCGGCATGTAACATTCCAATTCAGGTTTGAGATTTGCTTAGAGGACATTCTTGAATCTTATTATATTGCTTTGAAATGGAGGAGAAAAAGAGACCTCTAAATATTCCTCCAGAAACTAGAAGATGGCTCGTTACATTGAACACTACTGATTTAACCTCAGGAAACGGTCATTTATATTTTTGGAAGAAGGCATCGCCAGTGTCTAGTAAGTAAACAGACTTTCAGTGAACATGTGACAGAGCTCGGGGATACACAGTTATTCTCAGTTCCCTGTGAGTTCATGTCCTTTACAGAGCCTTAGTAAGTAGCTAAATTTAACACAAGGATTAGAAAATATAATTATCCCTCGTCAGGAATAATCCAGAGTCACACAACCTTTTACTAAAGGGTAATTACTTCAAATACAGGTACTTTAAAGGACCAGCTTTTTAAAGGGGGAAAAAAAAACCAGGTAGACTAGTTCGACGTCATTTTTTAGAAATCCCTCAAATAACTATGTTCTCCTCGTTTCTAATTTTAAAGAGCAATGAGTTTGCTTTACTTGTATCTATGTTTAATTCCACTATGAGAGATTGAAAAGTGTGTGTTTGCATGTGTGTGTAAGAAAGAAAGAGAGAGTTTAAACATAAAATAGTAATTAGCCTCTGACTGGTCATCAGAAAGGTTCAATGTTGAGTCTGTGATATTTTAAGACATGGCAACAACTGTTTTCTAGTGTGCTCAGAGATCTGTGCTAACATGACGAGAATTTCTGAGGACCCAAGAGCCAATTACTTTTTTTGAAGTTCTCCTTCATAAATGTTCCTTCTGTGAGGAGTCACCTTACACGGCAGGACATTCTCAGGGGTTCATATTTGGAATGTAGCCTGTGATGGGACGGCGAGGGCTTGGGTTAGTGTGTGCTCAGCAGCTCCTTCTGTAGAAATAAGTGTAGGACAGCGTGTCTGATGTTGGAAGGGCGTGTGCTTAAATTGCACTCTAGTTGTGAAAAATTGCCCAAAGGCTTACTTGAGGTTGATAATACATTTTACAATTTTTTATTAAACTCACAGTCCTTTTTCTTCAATTACTAGATAGGGTTGTTCACTGATAATGTAGCATCTGATTGAATGTCAGTCAGTAAATGTATATATTTATCTGACAAAAAAACAATTTGGGTTGCATCATATTACTGTGTTTAGGAACATAAAAATAAGACACACTTTGTGTAAATTCCAGTTACCAGTGATATTTCTCCTTTATTAAGGAATTGTATTGGTAAATATGTTCTCTGGCTTTAACACTTCTTAGAAAAACTTTTTTTTTTTTATGAAAAAAACCACTTTTTCAGTGGAGATGCAAACTTCATAACACTTCAATAAAGGAAGATACATTTTATAGGTCTTTCAGGGGTGGGATTATTAGTTTGTCAATTCTAAGCATTTTGTGGTTAGTTTCATAATTTCTGCTTATATTGAGCTATCTAGTAATTTGTGCTTTAGTTCAACTTAATAGAAAACCTTTACTAAAAGCGTTATGAAATGGTACTGGTAACTCAGTTGTCTAAGTTTAAAATATAATTTCAGAACTGAAAAGAATGTGAACATTTGTTACAGGTAGTTACTTACTGATGTCACTGATATGGCATGTAGGTGAAGTGAAGATGAGAACCCTTCACAAATTTTAAGCCAAGAACTCTGCAAGGAGAGCAGATGAATGCCAAAGGCACTTTAAGTTGTCCTATGAATTAAGCAATGGATTAGAGCGATAATGGATCATCATTTTAACCTTCATGTACTCATAATTCTGGAATGAAAGTGTTGGAGATACAAGCTTCTGTCATGCTTCTTTTTTCATGTTCATAGCATAGATTACTAGATAACCTTATCAAACACATGGGGCACTAAAAAGATAAAGCTTTTGGGCCACATGTGGTTGGCATCTACAAAAGCAGAAAAAAAAAGGTAAATGTATCCAGCAAAAGGAGATTGGAGAATAGCAGTTTTGATAGTTAAATATTGTATTCATATTACTTGTTTTAACAAGTACTAGTCTATAAATACTTTTGTAAGTTAAGATTAATGGGTTCCATTCCTTGAATGATGAACATGATTTCAACACAAGTGACTGGCTACAGGATATTTCAACAGCAAAAGTAATTACTAATTCTATTCCCATTGCAACAGAAATACAAATTAGCTAATGATTTTCTGTCTATTTATATTTTTTTGTAATTTAATGATCCTGTAAATCTTGGTTAGTAGCTTGCTCTTAGTATTACCAAAAAAGTGAAGTAGTGCATTTTTTAAAACAAGTAATGGATTTTTAAGTCACTGTGTCAAACAAGGTTAGTAAGTCTAGGTTATTTTAACCTAAGTGCAGAAAACGGTTTTTGAGTGGATGTCAAATAGTTTCAGAAATACTCCTATATAAATACTTGTGTCAGTTATATAATAACTTACATTTATAATGCATAGATATATGTAGAAAATCTATTATGCCTCTGTAATACCATTTGTGGCTATGAACTTCGGATAACTTCCAAATTTTTTGGTGCTGAAGGTATGCATTAAGTGCAGAATACCAATAAAACATATTTGAAATTGCAACCACCAGCAAGTGCGTGAGATGATTGGGGTGATGGATAAGCCAGACCTTGCATTTGCAAGCACAGACAAGAATCATGTCTAAGATCACCTCAGATGAAGTTTCTTTTGGGGATCCCCTGACTGAATCACTGGACTCAGAACCCCAGCTGTGGAGGTAATTGCAGGTTCCATGGTCTGACCCTGGAATGCATGTGTCAGAGCTGGGCCTCCTCAGTGGCTTAGATGGAGCAGTGGACAGCATATCCAGGTTCACATGAAGCACATAGTAATCTATTGGAGCCTGCAGAGGACACCTGGTACCACAACAGAGGACTGAGGACAGAACAAATTGATCATCCACCCCAGCCAGTGTTGACAGTGAACATCTGGGCACACGGAGACTCTAAGATGGGCTATGTCAGCCAGTGGATTCTGGAAAGATTTCATCGTGCTTGGAGTGGCAAGACTGGCAGTAACTCCGAACTGTTAAACTATCAAAACCTCTTGCACACCCCACACCCCATATGAGTACCTGTTTGAGTCCCAACGACTTTAACTCCAATCCAGATCCCTGCTAACGCACCAAGGAACTCAGTGATAGATGACCCAGGTTCTTGGGCAGACGAACTCACATGGGAGCCCCACTGGGTGTCGGGGCTCCTTGGGCCTGACCTAACCTTGGTGTTTGTTATTCTTTCTGAAATGAACCAGCAGAAGAAAGGACCTCTGTCTTTGTCTTTCATTGCCCTCTATATCTCTGCATTTTTTTTCAAAGTTTTATTTTGTTTTATTGGAAAGTCAGATATAAACAGAGAGGAGGAGAGACAGAGAGGAAGATCTTTTGGCTGATGATTCACTCCCCAAGCCACAATGACTAGAGCTGAGCCAATCTGCAGCCAGGAGCCAGGAGTGTCTTCCAGGTCTCCAACATGGCTGCAGGGTCCCAAGGCTTTGGGCCGTCCTTGACTGCTTTCCCAGGCAATAATAAGCAGGGAGCTGGATGGGAAGCTGAGCTGCTGGAATTAGAACTGGCATCCATCTATAATCCTGGCGTGGTCATCAAGGCTAGGGCTTTATCCACTAGGCTACCGCATCAGGCTCTTTACCTCTGCATATTAAATGAATAGATAAATTTTAAAAATATATTCATATGACCTATCCATTTTGAATTTTGTTGTGCTTAAGAGAGAAAAAGATATGTAAAAGGTACTTTGTAAGGAACAGAGGTGGGTCAGACAACTAGAGGACAATTAACTCACGTTGTTTTTTTCCCTCATTAAGCAGGGACAAGAAGAAAAATTCTTAAGGTAGTGATTCAGGGAGGAAAAATGTTTCTGGAATCAAATTTTGAGCTATGCTTCCATATTCTTGTTTTCATTTTTTTGTGTGTCTAGAATATAGTTATGGAATTCTAAAAAATTATGTTTATGATAGTGCATCCAGGATAAAACATATTTTAATATGCACTATTGCCAAGGAAAAGTGCTACTACCTAATTTATTTATATGTCTACCTAGGTAAATATCAATGAACCTTTAGCAATGGGGAGGCACAAGTCATTTTCAGAGCACTCTAGTTTGAGATAAATGAATGCATGATTTGGTGAAATTTTGTACATTTTCTTGGAATCAGCATTCTGTTACATTTATATTAGTATGTATGACTGAATGATAAAACACTCTAAATGTCCTTGTAATTTTCTTTAGAATCTTCCTCCATTTTATCAATGCAGTCTTATATATTATTATAACTTGTACCATATAGAAAGTTATACAATACCCAGTGTATTTTGTACATACATTTTATATTATACTTTAAAATGTTAATACAATTGCAGTATATACAGCAGATTTTTCTGTTAGATTATTTTTCTGTTAGATTATTGCTGAATACTCCAAAATGATATTCCAGCAGGGTAGTATATTTGGCTAAGCAACTTAATTCTGGACACTCTGTTAACGAGGCCACAGAGATGGAATTGGAAATCATGATAAAAGTGTAACTTCATAGAATAAATAATGCCGGCGTGCTGATTCGTGCTGTTTACTATACATTTCTAAAAAACTCAAAAAATGTTGCTAATTTTTCTTACCTGGCATAGCCTGTTAAATGATCTTTTTAATATTTTCAAAAGTTGAGTGAATGGCATACCTCTGAAGTTTGGAGACATGAAATAATTTGATCGTCATTTTATAAGGAGTATTCTGGATATTATTGTCATGCCAAACATCTCAAAACTCTAACTGCTGAACAGGATCATCCTGGCCACCGCATGGGAATGGCAGATTCCTGGGGCCAAGATACAATTAAGGAAACCATCTTGCTAAAAGATGAAACATCAGGAACATTAGGAAAATTTTGACAAGGTGATAGCAATGGGCAGTCCTTTGAAATACGTTGTATTTTGATTGGAAAAGGATTTGCTGTGAAATGTAGGGGAAATGGAATAATCAAGATTAATTCCAAAGATTTTAGGCTTAACCATGAAAGAATAAAATTGTTGAATATGAGAGAGATTGAAAATTAGAGAGGCTTGGGCTTGGAAGGAGAATCAGGAACTAAATTTTGAATTATTAAAATGAGATAACTGTTATAAGGTGAGACCTGTTATTTATTTATTGTTTATTGCCAAGCCTGGGCCTGGCGCGATAGCCTGGTGTCTAAGTCCTCATCTTGCATCTGCCAGGATGCCATTCAGGCACTGGTTTATGTCCTGACTGTTATATATCCCTTACAGCTCCCTGCATGTGGTGTCAGAAAGCAGTGAGAACTTTTTATTATGTGAACTTCTCCCATTTTTAATTAGAAACCATAAAGTTCACGTGTAAATATTTCTAGGTGGCCTTTGTAGATTTTTTGTTTCAGCAAGAGTTTCTTCTTGATGTTGACAATACCATAGTAAGCAGAAGTTTAAAGAGAAACCTGCTCTTGTGGAGAATGTTATTGGGTCCGAGCATGTAACCACTGAAGGAAATATGAGACTGGAGATGGTTACTTGGTAGAATTGGAAATTTAGTGAAGATGGATTGGAAAAGTAGAAGGATTCTTGCATTCAGACTTGAAAGCCCAAGGAATAAAACCTATTAGCTCCTTATAAAGCAGCATCTAGGCAGAGAACAGAAACCGTAAACGCCCAAGAATCATTTAGCAAAAAAGAATCCATTGTCCTTGTCGCTAAACCTAGAAACATAATTTCACCTGCTTGTCTTTAGTGCTTTTTATAATGTGCGTTTACTAAATTCATTTAACTTAGAGGATATTTAAAAAGAGTCTGGAATTTTCCCATCATTAGATTTTTCTGATTCACAATTTGCTCCATAGTATGAATGTGTTCTAAAATATGGAAAAGTAGTGTCATATTTTAAAGTGTCAACATGACTCTTAGAGCAAGTTAAGAAGTTTTCGAATTAACAGTGTTTTTCCGTGTAAGGATGACAGAAGATTCTGAAACTCACTTTGATTTAAAAATATATACATATAAGAGTTCTATATCTTTTCTACAGAATTTGTATAATTCTTTGTTCTATGTTTGCTTCAGTGGATACAGATTCAGAATAGACTTTTTCCACTGTGGCTAAAGAACCGGGTTTTTTGAAGAAAGCTTTGTAGATTCATTTACTGACTTTTTTTTACAGACCTGGTAACCCTTTGATCTCTGTGGCATAAAATATGAGTTTCATTTTCCTATTATTTGTTGTAACCATTATAATTTGTTACAGGATTTCCCTGGATAATTATGTCCAGATTAAAGTTGTAGAGATGTTTAAGGCCTCATTACCTTTGAAAGAGCTTTAATTTAAATGTCTCTTCAAGAGAAAAGTAATACATGCAGTATTAATTTTAAAGATTAATTAAAGATAATTAGAATATTTTAATATATATATATATATATTTACAGCTAAGCCTTTTTAAACATGTGTATATTCAATCTCTTGCCTGAAATTATTTTTATAAAGAAGAATTAAGAAATATTCATCAGGTATTTTGTTTCTAGAAAAGATTATGTTTTTTTTTTTTAGAAAGAATGAAACAGGATAATGGTATTGTTATTACTCTTAATTTTTTATCTTTCTAGCTTTTCTGTAATGAACATTAAGAAATGATTTTACTCTTAATTCTCCCCATGTGCAATGAAATGTTTTGAAGAAGGCTGTCAATTTCCACAGTGGAACTATGGTCAGAAACTTGGGACAAAAGTATGAAACAAAACTTACAAACTGTACACATAGAGATATGGCCAAAGCTGCGGGAAATAGAGTTGGAAATACATTTTCTTCAAGCAGCCTTTCAGGGAAAGCCCATTGGATGTCTAGAGAAAGAGATAATCCAGGGAGTGTCAATTTCAGAGTAGCTATGTGAAGGCCAAAACTAGAGAGAAAAAGAGGGGAGTTGTGAAGCAGGGGAGTAAAGCAGCGCCTTAAAGCCTTGTTGAAAAAGTGAAGCAGGGTTAACAGGAGAACAGAAGCAATAAAAGGAAAATGAGCGGAATCAGGCATTCGGGAAATGCCACTGTCAGAAGCAGATGCTTAGTTCTAGACTGAAAGCGATAAAAACCAAAGGATCCCCCAGCCTCCTATCAAGAAGCAACCATGTTGATACTTTACTGCTTTAAAAGCTAGAACTTGGGAGTCCTGCATAGAAATCTTAAGGAGAAATAATTTAGTTCCAAATTACAAATTATTTGGAAAATGGATACTGTATCAACAGAATCACGCATAGGTTGTATCATCACTATTACGGGTTTCTCATGAAGTGTCTAAGTCAAAATTAATGTTCTCTAAAAAAATGTACCTTTTAAAAAATATTTTATGGTATGGCCAATGGTGGTGGGCGAGTAGTCAGATCCTCCTCTGTGATGAGCTAAAACCAATACAGATATAAGGTAGTGGGAAATAGATGTGGTTTGGGTATTGATACATTGCATGAGGACTGGTTTGAGATTATCTGAGTGTGTTATGCCAATCCCTTCAATTCCTAGAACTGATGTTGAAATGTAGCAATTAGAAGTCCTGACGTGCACTATGTGGCTACGCTAAAACAGTTTTTAAGAACTTAAGATTTTTCAACCCTGTTAGCTTGTCAAGAGTGTCAGGAATGATACATTTTTAATGAGGTCACAGTACTGGCAAGTAAACCCTGAATACATTTTTGTAGGTAGCATTTATTTCTCTTCTGCTTAAATATTAATATTATTTCTTTGTTTCTTTTTTTATGCAACTGATTTTAATGTTAATTTTCTCTAATAAATGAGAGCACACATTCCTGTGGATAAATCATGTTGACAATCACATTCATTATCATCTCATTGTTTGAGCTATCTGTGTGTGCAGTGAGCAGAACATTTTGTTTACTCTGTGTGTGTGTGTGTGTGTGTGTGTGAGAGAGAGAGAGAGAGAGAGATGGTGATGTGTAGCCTGAGCTTATAAAGATATAGGAGACATTGCCACTGAACTGATCAAAGATTTCTAAAGATAGATGTATGTATAGATTCATATAATAGATGCACATTGTTGTAAGCTAATTGTAAATGGAAGTTATGAATATAGAAGTTTAAAACTAAAAGTGCAAGCTTTGTGATCCAGGTACTATTTTTGAGAAACAACCTTAAGTGACTGGAGTTGGAGGAATGCTGAGAAGGAAACAGGCTCCATCTTAAGTAAGAGATGTCTGTGACTCAGAAATATCAGGCTTCAGTGCTGAGGGCTCAGCCAAGATTGATGAGCAACAATGAGAACGCAGCAGGTGTAGTAGCAACTGCAAAGATTTGGGGTTCTTCTAATAACACTATTTTACTATTTCTGTAACGTACATCAATATTCATGATTACGTATTAGTCTCAAGTGTTTTCTTTAGCATTCTACCTTGTGGGGCCTTTCATTGAGTACTCTTCCATATCACCGCTTCTTGCTTTTAAATGACACACTTTAAAGGAGTAAGCATCAGTCAAATATAAATATACATATACATATACATATGCCTCCTATGGTTCTGTGTCAAACATTTTTTTCCTTAATAGTATGCCTGGACATCTACTAGTATGTGTAGGGGAACATTTTAAAAAGTTGTAAAAATAAGCATTATGATGTCTATCTATGGATTTCAAAAGTTTTACAGAGAAATAAACATCTTTAACTTTCATTTTTTGATGAGCAATTTGAAATATCTTATCTATGTGAGTGCCTTTTACATTGCCTGATTATGTTACAATATATTTAACCATCATTCACAGCAGTGTATAATCATATTTCTTTTTTCACTGTTTCAAAAATGATTACTATAAATCTCATTTTTTGGGCACATCTTATCTTTTATTTAATTAGGCTAAGTTATTTCAAGGCAGACTCATAATGAAACAATCTATATGTCCATGCACTGGCAAAAATGGCAATAAAACTCACTAAACATATGTCAGAATAGCAGGTTAAAAATACCATGTCTTTGTTTTGATACATATTTGATCATTGGAGAGGTTAAATGTCATTCATCATTCTATGTGATTATTACTTTAATTTGTGTTGATCTGTTTATAAGCCTTTTTTTTTTTTTAGAGTAGAGGTGGTGTTTTATTAAAATAAAAAAATGAGAAAAGACAGGCTCCAAACAGTAGGATCAGATGGGCTGGTAGGAAGAAAAAAATTTTTTAATAACAAGACATCAAGCCAGGAAGACTCACACTAAAATAATTTTATCACATTATGTACAAGGGACAAAGGTAGTGACTATACATTTAGCTGCTGTTTAGGCTGGGGTGGGGTAGTCTTAATAGCCTTCTGTGTTCTTGTTGTTCAAAAGAGTTGCAGAGAGGGTAAGAGACACAAAGAGAACCTTCCATTTTCTGGTTCACTTCCCAAATGTGTGCAATCTGAAAGTCAGACTGAAGCTAGGAGCCAGGAGATGCTCTGAAGTCTCCTACGTGGTTGCAGGGGTAAAGCACTTTGGCTGTCTTCCCTGCTTTCCCAGGCCTGTTAACGGGGAGCTGAATCGGTTACCAGGGCAGCGGAGGAATGAACTGATGCTCATATGGGATGCAGGTGTGGGAAGCAGAGCCAGCTAACAGTAGAGCGCTCCATAGCTTGTTATTAAAGACTAGATGCTCTAACAAAAGCCTAGAACTTGTGGTCATTGATAAACATATGTATCATTAATGTGTGTGTGTGTGTGTGTGTGTGTGTGTGTGTGTGCGCGCGCGTGTGTGTGTGTGTGTGTGTGTGTTGGGAAGGAATGATAGTGTTTGCGCTGGCAAGGAGCTGTGGATGGCATATTGTGGCCCACTTGTAGTCCCGAAGACCCTAATTCCCCTCTCTGTTTTGGAAACCCTGACTGTTGACAGGGATCGTGGCAATGACCACCGTGTCTTCTTCAAGCTGAGCAAGGAAGACCTAGGAGCTCACAGTCAGACAGAGCTCCAGCACAAAGTGGCCTTTCGAGAGAACCTCCTTAGCAATACGTGTGCAGGCACTGTTTCCCTCTGAGATTCCATTTGTTCAACATTGAATTTCATTCCGTCTTGTCTGGAGGTAACAAATATAACAAAAAGGATAAAAATGCAGACATCGTAAGGGAGGTTACCTAGTTGGCCCGAGTAGGTTAGTTTCATAGAATAGATAGCATCTCTCAGAGAAAACTTACAGTCCAGCCTGTGATGTGATTGGCCCTCTGCCTTCTCTGTAGCAGTGGTTACCTTGGAAGCAGGGTGAGAGGTGGAATGCTTTCTCAGTTTGGAGCCAGCAGGTCTGTGGTGCTGACCTGGGAGCCTTTTAGCCACAGGACAGTCCCATGGCAGTGCTGATAGTATTCTGCCGAACTTGGCTTCTGTCACAACAGCTGTTTGCCCAATTCCTTAGGTTCTTAACAATAGTAACTGTCTTCCAGTAATTTTATGGCATCAAAAGATTTTAATTATTTTAGAAAATGTGATGTTAGCTTTTACAGTCATTCGTTTTTGTTTATGAATATTTATTTGGAAGGCAGAGAGAGACACCCTAACATGAATGTCACTGAAACCAGGAGGCTGAAACTCCTCCTTGATATCCACAGGGAGGGAAGGTGCTTAAACCCTTGACTATGGCCCACTGGTTTCCCAGGCCCATTGGCAGGAAGTATCTTTGGAAATACAAAAGCCAGTACTCAAATAGGAACTCCATTGGATGCCATTGTCACAGGCAATACCCTACCCTGCTGAACCACTACACAAGTACCTGCTGATACGTTCCTGTCACCATAAATCTAGTAAATTTAAGGAAAATTCTGTAAATAAAAATATAAATACTGTTTCTTAACTCCAAAATATTGAGCGTTAACTAGTAGTTTTTTTTTTCTATTGTGGTTACATGATTGTTTTATAATAGCCATATTTTCTTTTGAACATTTATTTATTTTTTATACAGAGAATGAGAGACAGAATTTTTTATCTGCTGGTTCACTCCCTGAGTGATCTCTATTTCCAGAACTGAGCCAATACAAAGGCAGGAGGCAGGAGTATCTTCTGCATCTCCCACGTGGATGCAGGGTTCCAAGGCCCTGAGCCATCCTCTGTTGCCTTCCTAGGCCACAGGCAGGGAGCAGGATGGGAAGTAGAGCAGGAGCTGGGACACAAACTGGCACCCAAATGGAATGCTGGCATATGCAAGGCAAGGATTTAGCCATGTTAAAGTCGTATTTTTATATTCAAAGTCATAGCTATATCCATAAATTAGAAGAATTTTAATTTATGAAAAGGCATGATCACATATTTTCTTTAAAATTTTTAGCGGTACATCTTAGGCTCAGCTATTGTTGATTGGAAAGGCAAGAAATTAGCTGAGAAATAAGAAATTAGCTAAGAAATAAGCATGCATTTCTTTCAGGTAGGAACTGTGGAGGTAGATATTTCACAGCTGTTAGGAGTTTGTGAGCATTTGTAATCCCAATCTCGCTGCAGATTCTGCTATACCCTCAGCACATAAGTTCTGCCATCGTCCAGAGAGGCCGCCAGAGTTCCAGACATCGTGTCGTAATTCTGACCAACAGGAAAGATGAAATGATAAAGAATGTATATTTAAGTGTATTCTTCCTAACAAATTTATACACTACATGCAACGATATCCTATTTTTCAAAGTCATTCACTCCTGATCACATTTAGCTAAACAGAGGCTAATGGGAGTTAAATCAAAGGACCTGTAATTAAGGAAGAAAGAAAGAACAAAGTCTCATTGGTGGAAGTACAGCATCACTGGGACTGAATGGGAGCTGTGGAAGATGAGAGAAGGGAATGGATACAAATATTTATTAAAATTCCTTTTAACACTAAATTTTTCTAATACTTAAATTGATACAGATTCTAGATACCATAGTTAGTTTAAAATTATGTTATGATTCATGTAAATGAAAATGTGCCAATCTTTATGGTATTGTATCAATGTTCATATATGCATAAACATGTAAACATGCTGAGTTATTTCATCATCTCAAAAGTGTCTCCTCATTCCTCTTCCAGACCACAGCTATTGAATACTGCATAGTGTCCACTTTGGAATTCCTATCAACAGATTTTACTTTTCTTGAACTTTATAAAAATGAAATCATATGCCCACATTTATGACTGGTTTCATTCATCTGAGATATATCCAGGAATGCAACATATGTAAAAGGGAAAAATATAAACAGATAATAATAATTTGAAGTGGCTTTTTGTAATCTAGTAAAGTTTTCAAATAAGCAGAATCACTGATAAAATAGCATCCATTCTTTCCTTATGGCCCTGTACATGAATATCTTCCCAGAAGGTACTCACTTGAGAAAGAATTAAAGATTGCTTTATCACCTAAATCCAAAATGCCTATTCATGCATGAAAGGAATTAGTCAGAGTCAAAACATTTCATATGTTAAGGATGGACAAGGGATTTGCATATTTGAATATTTCAGGAAATTTTAATATTTTGGCAAAATTTAATGCCATTAAGTTATTGGCTACTTTCCTTGATCAAAATGTTATGTGCCACCAGGGAAAATGAGAAGAAAAAGGCTGATATTGTGAATTTTAAGTGCTTTTGTATTTTCTCCCTGTATAATTTATTACAGAAGTCTTTGTGCACTCATTTCTTCTTCTGGAAAATTTACACATTATTATTCTAAAAAGGATAAGAAAGGAATGCACCTAAGTGAGCAAAGTGTGCAAAATAATTAAAATTACCAACAGGACAGAGAAAGTTAAAGAGTCTTTGTAATCATCAAAGCTTTTGATAAATCAGTTCTTTAAATTAAAGCAAGTACTCAGCAGTCTTAAAATTTCTAGGTAATTAAATGGGCTCTGTCATTTGACTGTTTTGAGTATAATCTTGCTGATTTGGATGGTATTTTATTAATGATATCTCAAGGGTAATTTGCGGCAGCTTGAACATTAATGAAATATTAATAACCCCCAAACCAAAGAAATGCAGATATGTCTGCCTTGAAAAAAAAAAGTGACCTGCAAGATCCTTACACTAAAAGCGTTTTATTTTTTTTCTGCATTTGTATTTTAAAGATGACAGTGCATTCCACAGCTTAAAAAATGGATTGTTTCCTGGAAAACATACATGTTGTGTCATCTGAAACACCTCTAGATATCATAATTTGGGCAATAGGGTATATTTAGTGATTAACACAATTTTTATGCTGCAAAAGAAGTAATTTATATTTTTGTCTAACTGTAAATCTGAGGCTAGAAATAAATAGTTGAATTTCTTGACTTCAAAAAAAAAAAAAAGCCACATCTACAGAATGAAGGCTAGCTAACCTTACAAGGACAAGCCTCTGCGGTAACTGTGGGACAGGACATGAAATTGAGCAGCTGTGAAATGCTGAGTATTTCCTCACCAAAGGGAAGGGCTTCACTTACTCTAAACTGTCTCTAGGATGGACCATTGAACCCTGAAGGGATCGTGCCGATCCATCACGAGAGTACAGATACAGAAGCACTGCATTGCCTGTTCTAATTTATACTTAATTGATGGAGGAATTATTACCTACAAGGCATTTAAAATTGCTTATTTGTACACCCAGGGAGGCTTGCAGAGGTCTAAGGTGTTAGGTTACCACCGGCAATGCCGCCATGCCATACGGTGCCAATTTCAGTCCCATACGCTCCATGTTCATTCTAGCTCCCTATCAATGGCCTTGGAAAACATCAGAGGATGGCCCAAGTATTTAAGCCCCTGAAACATGGGAGAACTGGAAGAAGTTTTTGGCTCTTGGCTCCTCAGTTTGACCTTGATTCAGCCCTGGCTGTGGCAGGCATTTGGGGAGTGAACCAGCAATTGGAATATTATTTCTCTCTTTCTCTCTCTCTTTAAGTAAGTAAGTGTTTAAGGGAAGAAGGGATTATTTTGGTGAAATAGCAATTTACAGAGAGAGGAAGAGACAAAAAGAAAGAGATTTTTCAGTCTATCTATTCGCTACCCAAAGAGCCACTGGGAATCAGGGAACTTCATCCAGCTCTCTCTAGTGCGTGTCAGGGACTCAAGTGCTTCTTCCATTTCCTGCTGCCTTGCCAAGTGCAGTACAAGGGAGCTACAACAATGCAGGGGGGTTGATATAGGATTTCTGCACTACAGACTATAATTTAGCATATTCTTCCACAACATCAGTCCTCATTTGTAGGTTTTTGAAGAATGGGCAGAAGTTACAGAAGAACTTGTGTGTTGGTTAATTTTATGCAGATTCTAGATCTTAAAAACTAGACCCTCATATATGCAACATGCTCTTGCTACATTAGCTTTGAGTTTTATAAATAGATTTTTAAAAATATTTATTTATTTTTATTGGAAAGGAAGATCAGATTTACAGAGAGAAGGACAGACAAAGAGAAAAAGATCCTGTCTCCCAGAGTTCTATAAATCTCCGTTGGGACCCTTCCGATTAAATGGGTCTGAGATTCTGAGAGATGGCACCCGAGGGTATGGACCCTATGCTGAAATGGAAAGCTAGCTTAGCTTGGCACTCGAAGAATTAGGGAATGATTTTATTTATTCCTTTTATGACTCAGTTATCACTGGTCACTTTTATAGGATACTATTAAGAAATACCCAAAGATTTCATTTTTGTTGTAAGGTTTATGTATTTTTTTATTGGAAAGTCACATTTACAGAGAGAAGGATCTTCCATCTGCTCATTCACTCCCCAGGTAACCGCAAAGGCCAGAGCTAAGCCAAAGTCAGGAGCTACTTCCAGGGCTCCCATGTGGGTGCAGGATCCCAAGGCTTTGAGCCATCCTCAACTGCTTTCCCAGGCTGTTAGCAGGGAGCTGGAAGGGAAACGGAACAGCTAGGATATGAATCGGCACTCATATGAAATCCTGGTGCATGTAAGTTGAGGAATTTAGCAACTAGGCTCCTGCACCAGGCCGAAGATTTCATTCTTTAATGTATGTATTTCATAGCAAAACCATGAACAGACTAATAATTTGTGTACATCATTACAAAGTGATGTATTTCCTATTAATATATCAATAGTATGTTTGCCATTGTAAGTTCATGACCCAAGATCATCTGGTTTTGCATCCCTTTTATGAAGGTTGTCAGGAAAATCAGTGCAACCTTGGGAATTAATGCACGTTCATAAATTGTATCATTCAGAAGGAAAGTAATTCTACAGTAAGGAAACTGTGAAAATAAACATGAAACAATTATTTCTAGCCTGTGTTGAGTAATTTTTATTTTGGCTATGTAGCATTTGCAATAACATATCAAAGTTCAACTATATTGATCTAAATTTAACGCATTTCAGTGTGACTCAGATTTTTAAAATTTTGGCAAACAAGACGTTTATGATGATTTGGGAATCTATTTTCCGAACAAACAAGAGTTTCTTACGTTTCCCTCAGAGCATCTTAACAAAGGGCCAAATTTTCAAGTGTATTTTCTAGAGCTTGAAAACAAGTCATCTCCTTTGAAATGGTATTTGCATAGACTTGCACATAGATACACATATAATTCCAGTATTTTGGCTCGCTACAAAATAAGCCGTGGATAATGTTTTACTCTGTGTTATATCCACCCATGAACGTGCATGCTGTAATTACTGAAGTGGAAATCTTCTAACAAACTGAGCGTTAATTACAACAAGATCAAACACGGAGACTTTGCAGCAGTTCTAATGATCTGAAAGGCTTCAGCCTTTTCATATGTACTTCTGCATTTGAGGAAATGTTATTTAGCAAGCTTGGAGTGATATTTTTAGTCTGATGAGTTAATTAATAATTCATTCATGAATAATCATTAAAAGCAATTATTGAAATGTATGTCTAACTTCACAAAGCATAATCCTGACACGTGCTTACTGAATGTGATGATCTGGTTTTTGCAGAACTGCTCCTTGTCTCTCGCCTTTCCATAGTATCTTCCTGCCTCCTGCACATATTGTTTCTTCTGCTCTTCCTCCTTCTATGTCTCTTCATGTGTCTATCATAATGAACACATATATTCTCATACAGCAGGATTTGCCAAGTGAATGTTGTACGTCAGAAGAAGGAATAGCCAGGGTTGTTACCTGAAGCTATAATAACTGTAATATTACTTCTTTGGATCGAATTGTATATGCAATTTGCAGTGGAAATCCATGTCCTTAGTTTCTGAAGGAAAACATCACTTAGGCAGCTTTGTTCCCATTCCTTTATTGATTTGTTTTAACATTAAGAGATGAGATGCTGTATACAGTATTGATAAATGCTCTATTTTACAGTTTTTGGCAAGAGTATGTGTGGCTCTGAATTCTAGAATATTCCTAGAGAAATATCGGAAACATCTAATATTAAAGTTTTTCTTTGATGTCAGGGATCTGCTTTTGGGAAAGATCTTTAGAGGAACATGCAAAAGTAGTAGCATTTAACTATTGGTTACTCAATACCATGTCAGTTAACTATGATATTAGAAATTGTTATTGATGTTGTGTTGAGGCATTACATTGGAAGGGATGATATTCTGCCAGCTCTACTTTCAGATGGGGGATGGTCTCCCAATGAAACTTGAATTTATCTGGACAGTAGGACACTGGACTCTATGCATGGTACATGCCTGCAATGAACTATTACTGGATATTAACTATGCAACAGTAACGATGTGGAGGAATCCAACATGGGGGAGGGTTTGGGGAGGAGTTGGAGGAGTCCCAGAGCCTATCAAACTGTGTCATAAAATGAAATTTTTTTTTAAAAAAAGTAGTAGCATTTATTAACACAAATCAGATTGATCAGCTACCAGAAAATAATCATTCTTTCAGCAAATGAGTATCAAGTATCTGAAGGAAAGAATAATTAAACTCCTTTAGACTGACCAGTCAGAATTCAATCTGGAGCAAACATTGTTTGTCAAAACACAGGATTATTTATTGTACTAGTTCGTAAAATTAAGGATGTTCACTGATACCTCAGAAGGACAAAAAGTAGAAACTGGAGATGTGAAAGGATATTACACTTTTTATGGAAAAATATGTCACATTATGAGTCACATATTGTGGCACAGCATAATACACCAACATTGGAATGATGGTATTCCATAGTCAGGTGCTGGTACAAGTCCAAAATACACTTCTGATCTAGTTTCTTGCTTATGCCTGCTGGAAATAGCAGATAATAGATCAATTACAAAGGCCTCTGCCACTAACATTTGAATAACATATAGACTTCTGAAATCCATGGTCCTGCTTGCTGTGTATATGTGGGGAGTGAACCAGCAGAAGTTGTCTGTCTCTCTGTGTCTCTCTTCTTCCCTTTCACTCTTTTCTCTTTTCCTCTCCCCTTCTCTCTCTACATGTCAAGCAGTTGTAAATAACTAAACATTAATAAAATGAGTGAAGAATGGAAGTAAATATGTTTATTTGGTGCAAATAATTTTGAAACCCTGTACATATTTTCATAACATTATTATACATTTTCAAAAACTTATATAAGCTTAAATTGCTAAAACATTTAGATTCAAAATTCATTTTGATTCAATTTTTCATAACTGATTTGAACTTTTAACCTTTTTAGTTAGATAGCTGCTTTTTGTAGTAAAAATTACCGAAAAGTTTTGAGGTGCCACTTTGTGAATGGATGTTGTACTCCGATTTGGGAAACTCTATTAGTTCTCTAACTTATCTGCTTATATTAACTTTAATGGTTTATTTATAGTTCAATAAGTCTATTATAGTAATTTTGAATTTTTCTACCAGAAGATATCACTAAGTAATATTTTAGTTTTCATATTATAAAAATGTATTTTGTTTTTAGAAGTTATCTTTGAATTCAGCAATATAGCACATAATTCTATTTTTTAAAAATGAGTATATTAATAAGAGGTATGTGACTGTGATTTAAAATAATATACTTTCAGTATAGAAATCTGACAGTAGTAAAAAGCATTATTAAAAATTTTCTAGTGTACCAACAGTTGGGTTGGTATATTTTTCAACATAGTATTCCACTTAAATAAATAACAATGATGTTTTATAAACTTGGGTAGCTTTTTGAAAGAGTTGCTACCATCTTGGCCATTCGTACTTAGGTACTGAAAAGGCAACTGTTATGAGATTGACTTGCATTAAGATATTTTATTTTGAGTTCCATGCCCCAATTTAGGGAGTAATAAGTGAAGTCGTTTTGAAACTAGAATTCTAAAAACCTGTTGAAATTGCACAGGTAACTTAAAAAAAAAAAGAGGCAACATATGGAAAAGAAGAAGAAAATAGTTGGAGGAAGAAAAAGAAGAGGATGGTTATGTAAAAGAGAGCTAAAATAAACAGCAAACAACAAACAAACTGGTCTCAGGGAAAATACTAGACCCTGGCTGACAGTTTGTACCACAAGTGCTTTTAGTTTGATCCATTCCCAAGAAAATTATTAGCAGCTATCCACCCCAGATAAGTCACCTGTCTCTATGCAAATGTAAACATAAAATTGTGGGGCTATTTTTAGGAGGTCCTGTAGAGAGTCTGAAAGTCATAAAAGAAACCCTTAGTATATCCACATGATTTTCATATTTCTTATATTCTATGAGAAAAATAATACAAATACACTCTGGCTGAATAGAAATATGCTTCCTAGCTAAATGACAGAGCTGAGTTGCTTGCCTTTTGTTGGATTTTAAGCACTGTGACTTATCTGAGGCATTATTTTGCCTAACATAGCTCAACACACATTTGCTGAAAATTCTTACGTACCAGAGAACGTGTTAGTTACTAGGCTTACTATAATAACAAGTGCCCTCTCCAGCCTAATAACTCACCTTTGAGATGGTTGAGGAAATGTACAAAGTGACTGTAATTCTACTGAGTGACAAAATGCTATAATAAAGATACAATCACTATTATAGGCTAACAGCTGGGAAGACTGAAGATACCGTGTTAGATGAGCTTACTTCTAAGCTAAAGCTTGCTAGGGTGAACTGACAGAATATAAATTAAACAGACTCAGGGAGATGAGATAATTGTACCAGGGAGCAGTAATCGCATTATTATTATAGCCAAGCATGTGCTGGTGAAGTTATAAGCAGGTGTATGTGTGACTTCAGAATTTGGCTTCAAAGTCTGGGCTCTCAACTGCTGTGCTGCACTGTGTTTCACGATAATATGTTGTGATCTGGCAGCATTGAAGCCATTTAGTGTGACTGCATCGCATGATTCAAGTAATGCAGTGATTAAAAATCAAGTAAAGAATGTTTGAGAACAAATTCCAGAGGAACCTATAGACTGGGGTTGAATATTTAGATTTTGCCTTAGAGGAAGTGGTAAACTATCTAACATTTTTCCCCTGTAAAGAACATCATAATGTTGTTTATATTTTAGGAAACATCATCTCAAGCATCCAAGTTAGGATTCTCTTGCAATAGACTTCTTGAGAGTGAGAAAAATTGAGATTTAGATATGGTGGAAGTTATATATTTGGAGCATTATTTCAGAAATCAGTGAAACATTGAGTCTGAAAAAATTGATAGATACATTAGAAAAGTCATGAGGCAAGATACCTAGTTATCTTTTTCATTAATTCGTCCATTTCTTATGTTTTATAGTCTGCAACATAGACTATCAGAGGATAGAATATCAACATCAAGGGAAAGGCAAAGTGGAACAAACCAGTGTTTCTTTTGTTTAAGAACAACCCTTAATCTGAGCCAGAATGAACAAAAAATATCTAAACATTATCACTTACAAATGTTATTTATTGGTTTACAAAGATAATTCTATATTGTTTCTTTACTTTTAACATGCTAAATGCACTTCTCTGTGTCATCTATTCGGACAGATTTAGGTGAATTGTTTATATTCACTTTAGGGGTTCATTTATATTTCTGAGATCCTGGCAGCTGACCACAGAACTTATTTGTCAGTACCAACTATGGAAATGAGAATTACTGGAGTTCACAAAACCTGACAAGAAAAACAAGAAAAAAATTGATGAGCCTCATCCATTTCCTAAATTTTATTGATTCCAGGATCAGTTTTCTGAGGGCAAGATCTTTCTTTTTTTTTTCAAGAGACCCTTCATTTTGCTTTCTAGCTTAACTTCTGTTGTGTCCCACCTTACTTACTGTTCTGTAAAGAGCCATATATTTGTCCTCCAAACACGCCAGATTCTTTTACAATGTAAGGAATCTGACTGAAGATCTGTAAGCATGGCCATTAATCAAAGGAAACACTGCTACTCAAGTAACTCAACATGAAGTACCAGACATCAGAGTCAGATCAGATCACATTAAAGAATTTGGACTGTCCTTACTCCCGGGCCAGTGCCATGACTCTGAAAAACACATTACCTTAAAAAGGAAAGGAAAGAATTCTAGTGGTTTCTAAGACAAAGCAGTTAAAATCCTCAGCCATGGAGGCTAATTATTAACGAAAACATCGAGCAAAAACAGTGTCAAACCTAAATAAACATTGCAATATGAACATATATATATATAAAGTTTACATTGCTTTACAAAGATTCATTCTAACAGATGATTTTACATAAATCAGATTTATAAGAATATTTGCATGTCTTTGCATTCTGTTCACTTATCTTTCAGGATTTGCAGGGTCTCGGTTCTAAGAACCCCTTGTACATCAAAATCCATGGACTGTATGTCCCTTATCCAAAATCATGCAAGCAACACATCTCCTCTCATTTCATTTAATCATTTCCATATTATTTGCAGTACTTAATATGATGCAAGTCCTATATAAACAACTGGTAACAGTTGGTTGTTATTTAAAACAACAAGATCAAAAGATCTGTACAACCTTAGTGTAGATAAGGATGGAGATGTGGCATGGTGCTATGAAGACTTTTCCAATTTGGGTGCCAGTTTATGCCCAAGATGTTCCATTTCCAGCCCAGCTCCCTGCTAATGGCAGCAGACAATGACCAAGTTCTCAGGCCATTATACCCACATGGGAGATCTGGGGAAAATACTAGCCCCTCACTTATACCCATCCTGAGCCATACAGGTTATTAGAGAAGTGAAATAGTGGAGATCTCGCTCTCTTTCTCTCTCTCTCTTTTTCTCTGTCATTCCTTCAAACAAACAATCTCTTTTAAAAAGTTTAGTGGAGGGGCTCAGTGCTGTGGATTAGTGGCTAAAGTTCTTGCCTTGAACACGCTGAGATCCCATATGGGCACTGGTTCTAATCCCAACAGCTCCACTTCCCATCCAGCTCCATGCTGGTGGACTGGGAAAGCTGTTGAGGATGGCCCAAAGCCTTAAGACACTGTACCCGCATGGGAGACCCAGAAGAGAATCTGGGTTCCTGGTTTCCAATTGGTGCAGCACCAGCCATTATGATCATTTGGGGAGTGAATCATCGGATGGAAGATATTTCTCTCTGTCTCTCCTCCTGTCTGTATATATCTGACTTTGTAAAAAAAAAATCCTTTAAAAAAGTTTAGTAGAGAAAAGATATCATTGTACATATATATGACATTCCATCTGCTTTTATAATTATGTTTGAAGTATTACAATCTCATATTCATGCCATTTAGCTTATATACATTTATCTTAATTATTTCATTACCATCTCTGCATTTATTTTTGAATGTTTATATAATTAAATTCAGTGTTTTTGCAGAAATATTCAATCTTTGTGAATAACCATGTGATTTTACTAAAGACAACAGAGAAGTTTCAGGAGCATTTGCCAATTTTTTTTCCTGTATGGATATTTTTGTATAGCTAATTTAAACTCTGAATAATATAACAAATATAATAGCTTAAAATTACTGTGTGGTTATTTATCTAAATTGAACAAAGTAAATCATTATATGCAAATGTAAAAAAATCAGTTAACATTTAGTTGATTTCATATTCTTTGACAGTTCAGATAATTTGTATTCCTTAGCTCATATTAAAAATAAAACATCTCAAAAACCATAGTAAAACTAAGTAAATTCTGATGTGCTAGTTCATTTTTAAACTTGTGTTTTCTTCTTTCAGCAAATGATTGGTAACTACCACAAGAAAACAAAAAGTGAGATAATAACAGTAATAACAAGATGAACTACTTCCATTTCACTGGCTTAGGTTTTAAGTATCTAGAAAGTTATATGCATTTTCTGCTTCACTTAATAACACCTGCTTTTAGAACAACGTGGAGATTTTGCTTTGTCTCTGTCCAGTAATTTATCCAAAGACCACTTTATAATACTTCTACAGTAATATGGTGTTAGAGAACTCTGACCAAAGAATTTAAGAATCTTCAGTCCTGACTTTCTGGACTTCTGAAACTAGATTCTATAAAGTATTCATTGAGACAGGTGTTCTTGGAGTACAGTAAGTTAGTCATGATCATGAAACAGAAAACATCACAAAGAAGAATAAACAAAAGAAGGAGAGGTAGGAGAGAAGTTCAGAAAGAAGCACGGAGGGCAAGATCATACAGTACTTTTTATAGACTCCGTGTGAGCTTGCATTTGTTTCTAATTGCCAGAGGAAGCAATTATAGGGCTTAAAAGGGGGCACACTGCTATTTATTTCACATTTTAGAAAAAGAGTTAAGAGCTCTCACTTTCTTCCTAGGGAGCACAGTATCAACAGAAATGGAACTAATGTTACTATTTCATAAGACATTTTGGAAATAGAACTGGCAACACTTGTATTTGAATTATATTAGAAATAAGCATGCCTTTTTGCACTTTGATGTGAGTGAAAGAGTAGATGATATGCCATTAACTAATTTGGGAACAGCTGATGTTGAAGTTATGTTTGGGAGCAGTATGATAAATAGTTGTGCTGAATAGAAATCCAAGTAGTCAGAAAAACAAAGTCTTCTTTATTTGTGGAATTTCACTTTTGAACTAAATTGAAAAATCTAATATTAGCATAGTGCTTTATGGTCACAACATTACACGCTTGTAATTTATCTGGCTTGTTGTTATCAACCTGTTTTACCTGGAAAGGAGCATCACCTGAGGTTTTTTTAAAGATCTATTTGAGAAAAAAATCCATTTAATTTGATAGAGGAAGAGAGAGAGAGGGAGAGAGAGAGATTGATTTTGTGCGCTGACTCACTTCACAAATCCTTACAACAGCTAGGACTGAAGCTGTTTTAAATTTTGGATCAAAAAATTCAATCCAGATCTCCCATGTGGGTGGTAGGACCCTACTGACCCATTCACTACTGGTACTCAGGATCTGCATTGGTTGGAATCATGACTAAGGCCTTGGACATGTTTATAATCCTGAGTATTGAATTGCCGGATGCATCGGCCCTAACCAATATCTCAATGAGCAGGCCACACACCTGCCCCATTGGAGTGTTTAAACTAAATTAAGAGTTAAGATACTTCAAGTAAGAAGTTGTTCACTATTTATCTATTTCCTTTTTTATTTGAAAGGGAGACACATACATGGGAGTGATGGAAAGAGGGGGATGAATGGCAAGAGAAATTTATTTTAATTCAGAAGATTGCTGTTACATCTGTAACATCCAAGATTAGAATTCAGTCTGAGTTTTCCATATGGTTGTCAGGAACCAAAGCACTACCCTCGTTGTCTGCTGGAGATACCACTGTTAAGGTAGCTGAGCAAGAACCAAATGTGTTACGTATTTTTTAAAGTCAATTAGTCTTATAATCAAGGGAGATACTTGCAAGTTTTCTGAGCAGTAACAGAAATCTCTGCAGTGTTTAAACAGACACGAATCAGAAACCATGGGGACTTCGTGCAGTATCCTTTTGCATACTAAAACCCTTGGATGCCATAGTCCTTTATCCAAATACCTTGATACCTGTGATGCTGGCATATTAAATCTGTGAATCTTCCCTTTTAAATTAAATCATCTGTAAATTGCTGATAATTAATGTAATGCAAATACTATGCTAAGTGCTGTTATATTATTTAGGAAGTAATGAAAAGCATCTGTATATGTTTACTACCGATACAATTTTTTAATGTTTTCAATCTATGATTGATTGAACTCACAAGACATGGAACTCAGAGTGTATGAAAAGTATTGCATTGGTTTTCTAATGTTTTGCTTTCATAGAAGTAGAATGTTCCTCTAATTTAAGCCTATTTTGATGTATCTTTCTACAATACTTAAGCTAATTTATCATAGCAAATATTTACTCAGCAGGCTTCGTGTGTTAGCCTAGTGGCAAAAGTTCTCGTCTTGCATGCACCAGGATCCCATATGAGCTCCGGTTCCTAACCTAGCTGCTCCACTTCCCTTCCTGCTCCCTACTTGTGGCCTGGGAAAGCAGAAGAGGATGGCTCAAGGCCTTGGAATCCTGTAGCCACGCAGGAGACTCAGAAAGCTCCCGTCTCCTGCCTTCAAATCGTCTCAGCTCCAGCCATTGCAGCCACTTGAGGAGTGAATCAGCGGACGGAAGAACTTTCTCTTTGTCTCTTCTCTCTGTAAATCTGCTTTTGCAGTAAAAACAAATAAATCGTAAAAAAAATAAAACCAACTATTTACTAGGCATATATAAGTTTCTGGTATTAACTTGTTTACTTGTTGAGTTAAACACAAGTCCATGGCGTGTGTAGTATAGATTGAAATCTTTTAGGACACATCTCTCCCCCTGATCCTTTCTCTATCTCTGTCATTCTATCTTCCCCACCTTCCTCATGTCCTCCAGGAGCTTTCTCTTCTAGTCTGTATCTTCTAACTGTGCATGTTTGAATGTTTGGTCAATCAGAACAAGATATCATAGAGTTGACAGAGAAGCAAAAAGATGAAGGGGCAGGCATTCGGCAGAGTTACAAAGCTACAGTATTCTCGTATCCCAAAGTAGAATACCTGGGTTTAGTGCTGGCTCTGCATCTGTTCCAGTTTCCTGTTTACACCCTGGGAGGCAACAGGCTCAGGTGCTTTGGACATTGAAACTCACACAGAGGGTATAACCTTAGTTCCAGATTTCTGGTTTAGAATTGACCCTGGTCCATCTGTTGTAGCATTTGTAATATAAACCAGCAAGTAGAGGATTGATATTCTCCTCCTGTTTTCTCCTCTTTGCTTTGCTTGCTTTACCTCTCCCTCTCTCAAATTAATAAAAATAATAAAAAGAAAAATATAGAAATGTGCTAATGAAAACAGAAATTAGAACAATAGAAGTGTTAGGTATGGACATACCAAAACAGTGTTACTGTTTTAAATTAGATAAAAATGTTAGATTAATACAAATATTCAATTGTAATTATACATATGGCATATTTACCTCTAAAGATTATCCTGTTAGTATGTATTTTATTGTACATGTACAGCATCCTTGAATGTCCTGATAGAATGTGGTCTATGTGTAAACTCACACACGTACACACACGTTCTGCCTGTGTGTGGCTCAGCAGGGATACATGTGGAACATAACGACATCATTCTATTGTTTGTCTTTAGGTAACAGTATGTTTATCTTCATATTATTACTGACAATATTCATACTGCTTTGTCTTGCCTCAATAGTGTCGGGTTTTTGCCTAATTCTTTTTTCCTTCTACTTCAGAAGATAGTACCAAAGGTAGTAGCAGTATTTGCTTATTTATTTATTTATTTTTATGCCAACTCAGTTCAAATGTTTTAAAGACCGTAATATAATATCAGTGTAATAAGAAATTTAGGTTGATATAGGAATTCATAGTCTTATTTTAAATATTCAAGTAAAACATTGGTTGAAGTTTCTGTAGCTTCTTTAACAATCTCCCTATTGATCCCATAGCATTATATATTTCTGTGGAAGAAATAAGCTTAAAATATTAATTGTCAATAAAGTTTAATTGCGCCAGCAAGGGGGCAGAGATGTAAATTGAAGACATTTAAATGTGTGAATCATTTGCAAGCTAGAAAGCTTAGATAATTATTTATCTTAAATGGCTAGTACACAATAAAACCTGGGGACCATGATAATTGAGGTGACTTCATCCTATTTCAAGTCTGTTATCACATAAAAGGAGCAATCCGTTTTTAATCTAAAATTTGACATGAATAAACCTGATTTATTAGTTTCTTGATCCTTGCAAAAAAAGCAGCAGTTTAAGAAAGCTTGGTTTATATCAATCTTTTGAAGACCAAATACTAAAAAATTAGAATAATGTGGAACTATTAGAAAATAGCTGGGTTAATTAAAAAGCATAAATGAGTCAAATTACAAAGAGTATGGGGCAATATCTTTTCCTGCCGTGACCAACATCTTCTAACCATGGTATGCTTTCCTTTTTATTTGTGAAAGCGCTCCTTCGGACCTCTTTGTAATTCAGAATAACGATCATCTTATGGATTTGTTTACTTAGATTTGCAGAGTAAAACCAATTATTGACAGATATTTGCAGTGACTCTAATATTCACCATTGTGTTTTTGTAGAATAGTAGCAATTAGAAAGAGGAATTTAATGATTGCAATAAACTGTTTTATCATTGAGTAGAAATTTGAAATGAATTAACAAATAGGGCAAGAAGCTAAATCCTTTTTTTTTTTTTTTACATTTCTTATTCATCAGTTTTAAACACTTCTGCTTCTTGCATACTAAAGTAGTTTGACAGAACTGTTCATTCTGGGTGTGGGGCTGACAAATTGCATGTGCCATTTGCATCATTTTTGCCCTTCAGCTTTTATTTCGAATCTGAGGTCTTGGGCAGATCTCAAAAAATTGGGGATAAAATGTATTGATTTATACAAAAATGAATGACACTTATGGACCTTATGAATGCAGTTTTTTTTAAAGATTTATTTATTTTTATTGGAAAGGCAGATATACAGAGAGGAGGAGAGACAGAAAGGAAAATCTTTTGGCTGATGATTCACTTTCCAAGTGGCCATGATGGCTGAAACTAAGCCAATCTGAAGCCAGGAGCTTCTTCCAGGTGACCCGTGCTGGTGCAGGGTCCCAAGGCTTTGGGCTGTCCTTGACTGCTTTTCCAGGCCACAAGCAGGGAACTGAATGGGAAGCAGGGCTGCTGGGATAGAATCGGCGCCCATATGGGATCCTGGCACTGTCAAGGCGAGGACCTTAGCTGCGAGCTATCGTGCTGGGTGCTATGTATGCAGTTTTAAGAGCATAATGATACTTCCTATATAACCTTCCCTCCCTCGTTTACTCACTACCCAGGCCTTCCTCCTGTTATTTTTCTTTTAACGTTTGCAGTGACATTTTGGTGTACATTATAATCACAAATGTAACTCTTTACTAAATATACAGTTCAACAGCAAAGTTGAAAATGTCTGGTGCCTTTAATTCTGTAATAAAACCGTGGGACTGTTTTTGCTAGAAAGCCAAGATTATCTGTGCATCTTTCTCATGAAGAAAGGCATACTCTGTAACTTTCAAATATTGTGGATGTTACATTAAAGTAAAAATAAAGCTTAGTGAGTACAGTCTAACAACATGTTTTTTTTAATGAAATTTTATCAAATAATTTCATCATAATCTTATACAATAAAAAGTATCAAATTGTAATATTCCTAAAATTCTAAAAAAGAGAAAGTCAGACATATTTGAAATTTTTTTAAGGTGGGATACACCTGACCTCAAAATATAGATGATAGCTGACTTATAAATTACAGTCAACATGATTTTGTGAATTATTCTTTTCAAAAGGTATTTTCTCAAGCTAGAGTTTTCAAGAAATTACATGTGAAATTGTGTAACGGAAGTGACATTCAATTATATTTCAGTGATTGCCAAATGACTCATTCATTTACAGTTTTGATGTTAAGCTAAGCTTAAGCTGATTTTAGCAAAATACCTGTGAGGGCTCTGGACTGTGACATTAACAGGATGCATTAGAAAATATATTGCCCATCTTGAATGGAGGAACCATACAACATACTACATTGTAATGGAAAGCATAGTTCTGTATCTAATATCCATCTCATAATTGTATTAGCTTGTAGCTAGCTTTCTGTAATAAATTAAAGAGACAGTATTAGCCAAGTTGCTAATGCTTATAGAAGGAAAATGTCCTGCTATGTATGATAATATTGCTAACTTTCCTTTCTCAGGGTTACCTTATTTATTTCAATGATTCTTTTGGTAAGCCAGCTCAAAATGGTCTAAACCAACTTATGCTATGGACTTTATTTTTATTATACTCTAAGATTTTGTTTTGACTTCATTGAGTAAATTCTGAATTTAAAATCTACAGAAGCTGATTTATGGAATATATTTTTATATGTTTACAAATTCGGACATCAAAACAGGTATTAGCTAATAGATCAGGAGAGTAAGCAGTGTTAGTTCTTGCACTGGCGACTTGTTGCCCGTCAGTGTGCATACCAGCAAGCTCATCATCTTGGCCATCTCGCTACTGACCTTCATATTTCTATGCATTCTCTCCTTCTCCTTTTCTTCCCTCATTTCCTCCCACCACCCATCACCCTATATATCTACTTTCCCCAAGAACAATGCATGCAAAAGGACTTCAGAAAGTTCATGGGAAATGGAATTGCGATATATGTTTGGTTTAGTGCCAAAACAAACCCTGTGGTTAGTACACCAGAATGTGCTTTTTCTGTTAAGATTGTGAAGACTTTTTGTATGTAAGCATAATTGTAGTTTTGTCTGTGGATGTGAATGTGTGTGAAAAAACTTGTGTACTCAAATGATGGAAAGAATAATGCACTTACCTGCATCCTGGCATCCACTGTTGGCAACCGCTCCGATCCTGGAGGTACCCATTATTTTCCTCAGCAGATGATAGACAATATGTTATTTGTAAGACCCTAACTCATACACTTTAGTCTTAGAGGAATACATGAATGCATTTCTCACAGTGAAAACATGAGCAGCTCCCAGTGATTTTCTTGGGGATAATTGTCTCTTGAGTTACTCATCACCATGAGTAAAATGTTAAACTTTAATGTCATGTATGTCTTCGTAGGAGGATTTACTCAAATGAAGCAATACAAGTAGGGTAATTGTGTTAAAACTTGGCAAAAATTTATTTAATAATGTGTTATTTCCATGAATATCTAAAAGCTTACATAGCTACTTTTTATTTACATAACTAAGTTGGCTTTCCTCTTTTCACTTTTGTTTGTTTTTAATTTTTAAAATCTTGATTGCAATTCAGAAGTGATGTTAAAGAAGCACTTAAGGATAAAGGAAAAATGTAAATTTTGAGTGTTCTTAACCTGAGTCTGCACCATATAGAATGGCTACTACTCAGAGGCGAGTGTTTTTCAGAAACAGAATCAGATACGCAAACACATTAAATGAGTTCTTTTTGCAGTACTTTTTGAATTTTTAGGTTTTTTTTTTTTTTTTTTTTAAAGATTTATTTTTATTATTTTTTCATTGGAAAGGCGGATATACAGAGAGGAGAGACAGAGAGGAAGATCTTCCGTCCGATGATTCACTCCCCAAGTGAGCGCAACGGGCCGATACTATGCCAATCCGAAGCCAGGAGCCTCTTCCGGGTCTCCCACGCGGGTGCAGGTTCCCAAAGCTTTGGGCCGTCCTCGACTGCCTTCCCGGGCCACAGGCAGGGAGCTGGAAGGGAAGCGGGGCTGCCGGGATTAGAACCGGCGCCCATATGGGATCCCGGGCGTGCAAGGCGAGGACCTTTAACCACTTGCGCCACCGCGCCGGGCCCGAATTTTTAGGTTTTATTTATTGGAATTTTTTTTCTTTTAACTGGATTTTACTGGATTGACTGAATCAAGACTTTTTTTTTGCCAAGCAAGGATGTTGTAAATATCTGTTGTCAGGTCCTATCAATATTCTTCTATTACAGAAAAGAATATTCAAGGCAAACACACAGAGGTAGAAAGATATAATCTCAGGTAAAAATGCAATACTTTTCTTGGTAAGGGAAGGAAAAAAAGAAATGTCTTTGCTTGATTTAATCTTTGCAATACATTGTGCAAAGATCAAGTCCACATTTCTAATCTGGAACAGTGAAAGCACGAGGTTGCTGAGTCGAGTCCCAGGGAACAGATCTGTGTAAACACTCTGGTTTGTAACAGTCTCAAAGAAACGAAAATAATAGGAAAGTGAAAAATGGACAGTAAGAGAGAGAGTAGTAAGTCAGAATGACAAAAATAATAGTCCAACACCAATCACATCAAAATTTTAGGGATTTAGAGACTGACAGTGTAGTGTAACAGATTAAGCTGCATTCTGTAATTCTGGCATGTGATATGGGCTCTGGTTTGAGTCTTGGCCACTTTATTTCCAATCCAGCACCTTTTAAAGATCCTGGGAGAAGCAATGGAAATGGCCCAACTCCTTGGACCCCTGAACAATTAGTGATAGTGTTGGTGGTAGGGAGGGGAGTTCTACCATTGAAGACTAGATAGAATACTCAGTGATGGAGAATGAAAAGAAAAAAAGAAACAAAGAAAATAATCCGGTCAGAAGTGATGTACTACTTAACTCTCCTTCCAAATAAAATTATGTCAAAGATTTTATGTAGTGTAATATTTTTTAATTTAAAATCTGTCAGTACCTATTCTGTATAAAATCTAGCATTCCATATTAAAATATGTAATGCTTATCCTAATTTATTGAAAAGAATTTTTAAATATAATTTTAATTTTCCATCGTTTTATTGAAATTAGAAAGCTTTTCCGTGGCTTCAGTACTGGGAAATCTATGGAAAAACAGTATGTGGGAAACTGTCATGGATTGGTGTCTTCATAGAGTGAAGAGAGTGGAAACAATGGAAATTACTGGTAATTTTATCAATAATACAATATTTATGTGACTGCTTAATAGTCTCAGTTATTTCATGTCAACAGTTTCAGAAACATATTCTTACAGCAGAAATGCCAATACTGATTTTCTTATTAATTTTTCTTTAAGCCCCAATTTGTTGTATCCTCTTTTGTTGATTAGTTTAATGAAGACTCAGTAGTGACCATTTGTCTGTTGAAGAGTTTCTGAAGCAACATCAACCATAGCTGTTTGATGCTGCTGAGTATCCGGTGAACCAGAATCTAAACAGTGTTTGAGTGAGATTGCACGTTCTAAATGCCCAGCCTTGAGGTTGGTATGCATCAGTGCATAACCATCTGAATCTAAACTGCCCATTATGTTAGGATGATTGCTGTTACTAACTAGATTTAAATATCTTTCAGTTTCTGGAAAGGGTAAAATAATTTGAGGATATACCTTCATTCCTGTCTGGAGATAATATTGAACACTGCTTCATCTGCTGCTCTAATCCAGCTCATGAATTCGCTAGTATCCTTCATCTGTATGAATAAGGCCATTCTCCAAACACTGCTCTTTGTACCTTCAATCTGTGTCCTCTGCCATCTGAAGTTATTCTTCCATCATCTATGCCAGTTCTCAGCTCACTGATAAATCTGACTGTTCCAATCAGAAATTCTTCCTATCCTTCAAACTCCTAGACCTTCTGTTTCATATATATCTTTTTTTGGCCTTTTTCATTTAAAAAATTATTATCATTGTATGATACAGTTTCATAGGCCCTGGGATTTCTGCTACTGCCCCCCCAAGCCCTCCCGCCCCTACAATGAGTTCTCCCATATCATTACAATGGCATAATTTCTCAAAAACAATAAGTCCATCATTGTAGGCATGGGCAGTGGCAGAGTCCAGCATCTTATTGTCAAGACACATCAACAGTTTCACATACTGTACCATGTACTGCTCTCTGGACATGTCAATCTTCATTACAGTCACTATAAATCCCCTCGGATGAAAAACCACATCAAAATCAACAACAGGAAAAAAACAGAAATTTACAATGCCACGAAGTTAAACAACATTCCACAGGATATGACAGTCAACATTACACAGTTTCTGTATATCCTCTTAAATGAAAAGCCGCAAAACAAAATCAACAACAGAAAGAAAAAAAATGGCCATACCACTCTGAACATGGCTGTCATATATATCTTAATATCGGTGATTGTCTTTAAGTTCTTTTGTCCACAATGTGATTGTATGTTTAGGAATGAGAATAAGTCTCATTTGTGGGTGCCTTCTATGATCCTGCCTACCTGTATCTTTATGGTGAATGATTAAAGTCAGATGTCAGATGAAAAATGTTTTGTTGTTGTTGTTGTTGTTGTTGTTGCTGAGAAAACAAATGAGCAGTAACTTACAGTTGAAGAACTCAAAACCAGCCTGAACTGTTAACAATCTGTAGCATGCATTAGACAAATCATTGGAATCTTAAAGAGATATTGCTAAGTTGACATGGCATTGCTTAACATGGTAGCTTTGCATTAAAAGCTGGAACAAGTTACGGTGCATAGATCTGGCATTCTATGCAAACTCTGATGAAAACCAAGAAATTTGCATGGAATATATAGATGTGTTACAATTTCAGTCAGGGCTTTGCAGAAATGTTGTCAACTCAAGGTGTGCTATTGGGAACCTAAGAAGAGATTATTCAATAAGCCAAGATTCATGGAGAAACCACTAATAAAATTCCTGTTTAAGTTATTATTATGCCCTTTTTCGTATTTTTACTTTTTATGACATAATTCAATTTTGTTTGTTCTCTGGGTGCCAATGTAGAAAAGTGACCTTAAAAAATACCATTTGGTGGGCATCTGTGCTCTTATCTTTATAAGTGAAGTAGCTATATGTTTGCATTTTCAGAACAAAAAAAAAATTCTCTTTATTGATAAAAAGATAAAGACTAGGTTATTCTACATTATTAAAAAGGAATAAGAAGTAATTGTCTATAAAATATGTCTATGAAGAGTTTGGAAGATCTGAGCTGCACCATATTTTAAGGAATCTTTTTAATATAAGAAGCATCTGGCTCAAAATAGATGCCAATTATTTTTATTGCTGTAAAATTCAATGTTTTCATTGTTTTACTTAAATTTTAATTTATTATAAGAAGAAACAGGAAATATATTTCAAACTTGGAGTCATATACAAAGCAAGTGAACATTTTCTGCCATATTTTATGAATGTGGTGACCATATGTCCCAGTTTGCTGAAATACTCCCATCTGTTTTCCTAATGGTGGTTATTAATACATACCTTCACTATCAACATTGCCCCAGATTGGGTGATATGTTAAACTGTGCATACTATTCATAAAGCAGAAACATCTATTCACAACATGTTTTTATTTTGATATTTATGAGGGAAAGATATTTATCCCATATTCCTTCTTTTAAGATGTATTAGTTTGTATTAGAAAGGCAGATTTGCAGAGAGGAGGAGAGACAGAATTATCTTTTATCTTCTGGTTCACTACTGTAGTGGCCTCAGTGGCCAGAGCTGAGTGGATAGGAAGCCAGGAGCTTCTTCCAGGGCTTCAAGGTGTTGGGCCATCTCCCAGCGCATTTCCAGGCAACAGGAAGGGAGTTGAATGGGAAGCGGAGCAGCCAGGAGACAAACCTGTGCCATTATGGAATCCTGGCTTGCCAGGGGAGAATTTAGCCAGTTGAGCCATTGTGCCAGGCCCATATTCCATATTCCTTTTAAAAATAACTGCTTATTGCTTATGTGTGTGTGTGTGTGTGTGTATAGTTTTCTATATATATATATAGTTTTTTATAAACTTAAAAATTAGGAGGGATTTTAAAAATGAATGTGGTAATTATTAACTTATATGGCAAATCTAAACCATTATCTGCAAAGAAAACAACATTTTGTGCGTGATATCCTCAGTGACATAATGATCACTTCTTTGAACGTCAGATGGTGTACTATAAAGAATGAATTGTGACAAATGTCAAGTTTAGCTGAGCATCTGTTAGTAGCCCTCCAGCTGATAACCTATTGTTTTTCTCTGATAAGTTTGTTTATGACTAATGTCTTCCTCTCAAGTGGTCCTTGTATTTGGAATCTTTACAAAGACGTCAGACAGTGTGCCATGCTCAATGGGGCTACTTCTAAGTGCCTAATTCCTAGCTCACCGGAAATGCCTCTGTGTAGTTTTGACTGCTGAGATTCATCAGCAAGATTGCTGCATGCTAAACGTGTTGCAGAAGTGACAACTTTGATTGTTAATTAATATTAATATACAATATAAAATGTTTCAAAAGGAAATGAGCATCTTACGATTTGATTATTTTTCGTAGTCTTTGTCTATATTCCTTTGGCACAGTGGTCTTTCTACTTTGTTGAACATTGTCGTTAATTGTGCATTAGGTGTGTGATTATAAAGTAAATTGAAAGCATGTTAATTCAAAATAAAGGAAAAACAGGAAGGATTTAGGGGGGATTGAGTGAGGGAGGAAAGTATTATTATAATTTCAATAGGAAAAGTTCAGATTACCCTTTTCTAGCCTTTGCATTGGACTGCTTGAAATCTTGAATTTCCTTGCTGATTCTTAGAGTGACTTCCTGTGCACTCAGTTGGCAACATAATAAATGCAGATGAGCTAATTAAATATACCAGACTTTAACCTCACTGAAACAATAACTTCATGACGAATTATAAGACTAGGATAATTCATTTGATCAATTATTTGTTTTTTACCTATCATGGAACAACTGGAATAAAAAAAGGTTATTCATCTTTTCCATTGCATGAGTTCATGATGGAAAGAAAAAAAATACAGTGAATTTGATTAATGCAGGATCAGGACATTTTAAAATTCTACTAACAATTCATTAATTATTCATTTAAGTTTAAAGTCTTTCTGCATCTGCATCTTTTTATACTTTTTTTTATAACTGCAAAGACAGTGTTTGTAAGTGGAAATCCCCGAACTCCTTTCACTGCTTCATTTACCTTCCATATGTCTTACAAAACTCAAACCACTGTGTTGTGGCTAGGGTCTAGACTTAAAAGAAGCACCCAACTGTTTCAAATCATGCTGTGCTGGACACCTCTGTATTTCAAAGCTATTGTTACAGTTGAATGCTATTAGATGTGAACTAGAGAATTGGAGAAATATAACCGAGAGGCTTGTTTTTAACTTGTGAGGCTACTCTTCCTGCATAAGACACCCACATTACCTTTAACTACTGATTTAAGAACATTAGAATATTATTTTCAAGTTCAAATTGCTGACAGTTTTTACTCAATTCAGGAGGTGGGAGGAGGATAGAGGTTTGACATTTGAAGTATAACAATGCCCCTGTAGCATTTGTTTGAAAGCATGATTTTGAAGTTTAGATGGTCAGATGATCTGGACATTTGTAAGACAAGGTTTCGGTAAGAATGTAGTTTGAACTTTTCCTATTGAAATAAGTTGTATATTTCTCCATCTCATTTTTCATAGAACTCTCTTTTTAATATTTAGACAGCGAGGATACTAGCCTAGGGATCAGATGATTTACAGAGTGGAAAAATATTGCTTTATAATAAAAGGAGGATATTGAATAAAGCCCAGATTTAATACCCAGCCTAACAGAACACCCTGATGAATGTAATTGCATTTTAAGCATTCTGATTAAATTTTTTGATCCATATTGCATTTGTTTTGCTTGTGAATCTTTTATGAAAAAAAAAGTGTCTGGAGATTAAAGGATTAGTGAGCTCTTAAGAAGCCGGGCAGCTGCTAAGGCATCTGAATATTCTTGCTTAAAGATGGTTGAAAAGCTGCATTAATCTCTGCTACCATGAATGATACGGCTAAATCTAAAAAAGTCAGAGTGAATTGCCCTTCGGACAATGTTTTCTATGGTGAACAGTGCGAATGATATCACTATAAATGGAAAAAAAATGTTATAGTGATAGAGTCATATATTGCTATGATTATTGGTTGAGAATAAAGTTTTTCCATCCTCTTCGTTTCTTAAGGCTAATTGACAATTCATGGAATATATGAAGATTAAGAAATAATTTTCAGGCTCTCAAATCCTGAGTGTCATTCATGTCTTTTGATAACCAGACAACAAATGGCTAACAAATTAGCGTGACTCCTTGCCTTGTAAGTGCAGGGGCTTACGCCCTCTGACAAAATACAGGTAAGATAGAAAAATTTGCACCTGGTTAGTATATTTTATGCAACGCTTAATATTTTAAGTGACCCTATATAAAACACAGGGCATCCTCTTTGGAATCAAGAAACAAAATTGTTCTTGACAAAAAATTTAAGATGTGAAAGCCAAGTTGAGGTTCTAGTAGACAAAGAGCTAAGTTGCAGGTGTTTCTTAACTTCCCAGTCATGATTGTGAGTTCATCTTATGACACGTTAAGTGTGTTAGCTAGTGCTAGTACCAAAACAGGGATGGGAAAACTGGCTTTTCAAACTCCAAAGAATGATATTCAGTTACGTATTAATGGCTTCTTATTGGGTTTCACATATACGTGATTGCTTTTGTTGAGCATAGAAATTCTCTACTAGTGTTTCTTAAATGTGGCTGTCCATTAAAATAGGAGATTATAATCAATTCTGATACAGGCTTTTCTCTTGGTGATAGGAGTCCGTCCAATGTGCCGCATCCATGTGTGGCCTGAATTCTGATTTTGTTTCTCTGGCTCGTTTGTGTTTTTTGAGGACAAGTTATCCTAAGCAGAAGCATTAGGAACAACATCTACCTGATACACATGAGGAGAGAATGGGCTGGACATAAAAAAACAAAGTCCAATCTCAGAGGGAAGATACTAAACGTGCTTGATTCAGTTCAGAGTGTAGGCTCTCTCAGAAGCACTGGAGGTGTTGAAAACCAACAGCACTTCTGCCCAGAAGCACATCTCTTGCTTACTGCCATGAACTTTCTGCCACTGTTCCCATCCTGCTCAAGTGAGGACCCTCAAATAAATCAGCTTGTATAAGGTGCACATCATTTGAGGAGTTTCAGACATTAAATGGCAAAAACAGGGCCCGGCGCGGTGGCGCAAGTGGTTAAAGGTCCTCGCCTTGCACGCCTGGGATCCCATATGGGCGCCGGTTCTAATCCCGGCAGCCCCGCTTCCCTTCCAGCTCCCTGCCTGTGGCCCGGGAAGGCAGTCGAGGACAGCCCAAAGCTTTGGGAACCTGCACCCGCGTGGGAGACCCGGAAGAGTCTCCTGGCTTCGGACTGGCATAGTATCAGCCCGTTGCGCTCACTTGGGGAGTGACTCATCGGACGGAAGATCTTCCTCTCTGTCTCTCCTCTCTGTATATCCGCCTTTCCAATGAAAAAATAATAAAAATAAATCTTTAAAAAAATGGCAAAAACAGTATTCATTTCAGTCCTTATATTTCCATAGGCTGTGTGTAAAATTCAGTATGCATCTGATATACTGAAGCATATCATAGTCACATAACATCCATTATTGTAAATTGGGAATGTATCCATACAAAATAAACAGAATTTTTTTTAAAAGGATGTTTTTTTCTTTTGATAATGTAGTCATCTGGGATCCTTAAGAATTTTGGAACTATCAAATCTGAGATTTTGTAGAACATTATGAAGTCTTTTGACATTTACACAAAATTGCAGAATTTACACAATTTCATATTTTTCAAATTACAAAATTATTTATCAGCAATTCAGTGGGGTAAGTAAAATCTTGGTCAGGAAATGCAAGTATAATTTTTATTAGATTTGGAGTATTTGCCAAATAATTAATCATTAGAACAATATATTAAGTGAGTACTATATTTGCACATCTGTGAAAATAAATGAGAAAAATAGGTCATGTTATGAAAATGATTTCCAAGTATAATATGGTAGCGTTAAGAAGTGAGTGAACATGTGGTATCCTTGATTTAACCTGTAATTTTTTGTTTGGTTGTTTGTTATTTTTTGAACCTGTCATTGATACTGTCTCAACCCAGATGTTTCGAAGAATGGAACTTGCATTATTTTTAACATATTGTTTACCCAATACTGTGTCAATTAATTCCATAATGTTGTATATTGATACTGAGGTTTTGTTGGGGCTTTTAACTGACCGGATCTTTACTCTGTTAGCCCTACCTTCAGACCAGAGAAGGTCTCCCCAAGAGGCCACTGAACTTATCTGGACAATAAGATGCTGAACTTTATGCTAGGCATGTGTTTGCAAGGAATGAATCTCAACTGAACTTGAACTATGGTTATGCAACAAGGTGGAGGAATCCACCATGGGGGGGGAGGGGGATGGGAGGGGTGGGGGAATCCCCAGCGCCTGTAAAACTGTACCACATAATACAATGTAAACAACAATAAAATTAAAAAAAAAAAAGAAGTGAGTGAACTTTTCAAATTTTCAGAAAAAGTCACCTTGCCTTTGAATACCTTGTAATTATTGTAGTTAATATGTATTAGTTTGCGTACTGACGTCATCCAATAAATCAACATATCAATGTTTTCAAGTCTCAAAGTGATGCAGATCTTCTAACAGGTAGGGCTATCTACTTTCAGGAATTTTATTTGGTAAACACATTTTACTGTGTGAGCAATGTAGTATAAATTAGTAGCATTAATTGTAAGGTTGGTTCAAAAGCCACTTCAGTCTTGAGGTTGGTGTACTAACTTGGCAATTCACTTAAGCTTCCTTGATCTTATACTATACATTTGCAAAAGCATCACTCATTCACTTAAGTATTATTAAGACATCCTCGTGTTTGGTTACAAGTGCCGTGAGACCTGCCTAGTTATTTACATGTTCTATACTTACCAAGTACCAATGAAAACTACTATGGAATTATGAAGTGGAGGTGTTAAAATGCAATATTTATACAGATTTAATAGACTTTTCCTAGTAGGCAAAATAATTGAAACATTTGTTTGTTAAGACACCACATATCATTGAAACTGAAAATAGAATTAAATTACATAACATACATGTGCAACTAGCTTGGATCTGTCTAGACAAAAAAAAAAATCTTTTTTTCTTTTATTATTTTCCAGTAACTTATTTAGAACCATAGCTTTCTATAATATTGTCCCTCCAAGTTCTGCAGTGCAAGCGTGTTTTTACCAGTCTTTCTCCGTTTGTGTTATGCAATGAGTGTTGAAGCCAAAAGGAAGAGCACTGTGCTCTGACACTATTGTGTACAGGTGGGCAAAATGGGTGTGCGTGTCTCTCAGGAAAGCTAAAAAACAGCACTTTAGGAAAAGTCTGTTTTTCAGTCAGGCTTTATAAATGTGATTTTTCTCTACACAACAGGAAATGATATGTTTAAAAAATTGATCTAAGGCTATCTCACAAAATTCTAGAGGAGGAAAGATACTTCATGTCAGAAAATAAATATATACATGCAGAGCCAAATCTTTAATGATATTTAATAAAAATGACATTATTGATAAGACTAAAGTTACCTGCTCCATTCTCTTCAAATTTTTCATAATGCTTTCACATTTATTGATATGACTGCTTACAACCAGGAAACATTCCATTAAAGGTTTTTAATTGTTTTATACATTTAATTAGAAGTGGATAAAGAGTTGTCAGTTTCTGCAACTGTCAGATGCCACTGTCAGTTCCTAAGTAGTTACTGGCTGCCAGTTACCAACAGAGCACTAATCTGCTTGCTAAGCATGTGACCTGGGAAGAAAAGGGGTAATGATCCCTATTTCTGAAAAAAAAAAATATTTTTTTTTTTTTTTGCGAACATCCTTTTAAAAATTTAAGTTCTACAAGGAAGGACATTAGGTTGTGAACATTAATGCTCTACTGAATGGAAAATGATAATTCTCGATACTATTCTTGAATAATATAAAATATTTACCAAATGAACTGTAGTTTATTTTTATATAAGTATCACAATATGATATTGACAGGTAGAGAGCAGACGTTTAGGTTGTAACGATTGTTTGAAACATAATCCTATTTTGAATTGTGTGAATACATTTGATGTTTCTGCTTTTTTAAAACGTCACCCATGAATGTATTGCTAACATTTGAGAATTACGGGAAAACATAGTATTCCTTATTTGACTAAAGGAAAATAGCTAGAATAGAAATAATATAGGAAATATATTGGAGAATAAGAAAAAATAAGGAGAACACGTATCTAGCATTACTAAACATAAAACTATTTTAAATATACATGGTTTAATGTTGCGTTCTGTTTCCTCAGAATTATTTGATTTGTGATATGTAAAAGGATGTATTCTTCTATGGCATTAATTGTGCCTTCCTCAAAACAGGTTGTCACAGTTAATGTTATTAATTTTCAAATACTTTTTTTAGCAACATGATTATAATCCTCATTTGATATGGTTGGCTTTCTTACACTGAAAACGTTATTGTTGATTACAGTGCCTATTAGTGTTGAAATAGCCTCACGGTCTCCAAAATCATTCAGAGAACTCCCTGTGGTCAGCAAGCAAATGTGTGATGCATTCTCACTTAATAAAGGATGTGTTTGTCTTAACGCAGAAGCCACATTTGCTTTCCAGCTTTGAAGTTTTAAGTCTCCTAATGTTATGCTTTTTGGAGGGGAATTATCGGAAGCTTCCCACATGAACTCAATGTTTTATTGTTTCAACTTTTCAGTGCTTAGATGAGGATAAAACTTAGCCCACCGCAATTGAATTATGTTTTTCATTATGATGGAATTGACCAATTTAAACAAACATTGGTATCATGCCATCGGTTTACAGATGATAAAAAAAATAAATTTAATTATTTAACACTATTAAAATGTTTAACTTAGCCTAAATAGTTGCCTCTCTTCCCACTGAAAAAGATCTCCAAACTTTAAATTGCATTCCTTGTGGTTAAATAATGCGTTCAAAAATATGACGTAAATGTGCTTGCATTATTAGCTAATATTTCTAGCAGAAAACCTTGCTGAGACATGCTTTTTCATTAGTGATACTGAATGTAAATCCATATCGCATAGCTATTCTGGATGTTGTTGAGTTTTTGTCAATTTCATCTGAGATTTGATTACATCACTCTGTTTCTACCAGTAGAATGTGGATGAAGAACTGTAAGAAGCAACTCAGTTACTCTCTTGCTATTTTCACGTATTTGCTTTATTAGAATTGAGTGTTATCCTCAACAGTTTTGAAAATCCTTTTGAAAACTATTGTGCTTTGTGTGGGAGGGCTAGTTAAAACCAGACATTCTATTAACTCACTTAAGCTGTACCTTGTCTGTAAACTGCAATGCTTGCATTACATGGAAAATAAATATGTCAGATCATTCTCTGGCTTGAACTTTCTCAGCTACCCTCCATGGGGATGAAATTGGGCCAAGTAACATGATTGAAATGAAGGCGCTAGCACAGCTCCACATTTCTTCTTAGTAAAGCTTAGATTTACTTTTTATTGCTTTTAAGTGAAAACAATGAAACGTGGTAGAACTTGAAACATTTTATTTGTTTAACTCCATGGATCATTTCATAGATTCTTGAATTCCATACATACATGTTGTAGGTGATTGTTCTACATGCAAGATTATCAGTGTAAAACAACAATACCTAAGAGGCATTTTGAAATTTACAACCATGTTTAAACATTTTTGCTGGTAGTGCCAATGTATAGACATTCCTCAGTGTTTTGGAAGATTGATTGTGGACACTTTGTATCGATGATTATGCTGCAGAGAAAAATAGACACATGCAGTTATTATAATCATTGACTATTATGATGATGATGTTGAATGATAATCTGTGATGATAATTTTGTGGTGTTAATTTATTGTAGTGTGTAGAATAGCTCAAAAAACCTGGAAACTCCCTGCCAGGAATTGTTTAAAATACTTGCCAGAAAATATTTTGAGTGTTTTTCAACCTTGCACTTACAATGAAGTTTATATTTATCGCAAAAGTTCAACATATCCCCTAAAGGTCATTTTATTTTTCTTGTTATAACTTCTGCTTTGTCCTCTATAGGATGCTGCTTTTTTAGTGAAGCAGAGTTCAAGGAACAGGAAGGAGATACGATAGGGAACATTGAGGACCATGTTTCATTTTGACTTTCTGTGTTTTGCTTCTTTTTTTCTGGAGATGTGTTAGCTGAAGTGGTCTTTAAGCAAAGAGGTAAAAACTGCCTTGGTTAACTCAGTTGCTAAATCATTTTTGCTCTTGTTTTTCTTTGCTGTGAGCAAATTTCACAGTAGAATGACTGAAAAATCAGATCACCCCAGCTTTCCTTCTTTGCAGCATGTTCGGAGGTGATCCAGTGAATGCCGTACCTTAAAATAGTGATTGTGAGCTTCGTACAGTTATAGAACAAATCACAGATTGTTAATTTCAATTATCTATTCAAACAAAAAAATTTACCATTAAGGAATGTAGTATTTATTCATGATGCAATGTATTAATGTAAATTGACATCTTGAAATACACTTGCATAGAATATATAGACACCATGAAAGCCTATGAAATTTATTTAATGGGACTGAAATTGAGAAGGATAGTGGGTAAGCAGTACTTAAAAATATCTCAGTTTTTAAATATTTATTTTTTTATTGGAAAATCAGATACACAGAGAGAAGGAGAGACAGAAAGATCTTCCATCCACTGGTTCACTCCCCAAGTGGCCACAATGGCTAGAGCTGAAACCAATCCAGAGCCAGGAGCTAGGAGCTTATTCTTTGTCTCCCACCCGGATGCAGGGTCCCAAGGCTTTGGGCTGTCCTCTGCTGCTTTCCCAGACCACAGGCAGGGAGCTGGATGAGAGGAGGAACAGCCAAAACTTAAACCTGGGCCCATATGGGATCCCGGTAGATGCGAGAAGAGAATTTGGTCACTAGGCTCTTGGACTGGGCCCAAATATGTCACTTTTAAGGACTTAACTTTCATAATACCTGTTTTGTAGAATATGCCAGTTTTTAGTAATTACTTATTAATGAAGTAAAAAGTGGAAAACTAAGGGCAAATATGTCATATGTAATATTTAACACTTGTTTCAGAAAGATACCTCTTTATTTAAATGGAGAGAAAGGGGCTGAAATAGAGCCGTGTCAAGCTAGTGACCTCTAGAGATTATTGGAAGTCAAAGGCTTAAATAACTTTTGAATAGGGTCGGTTACCACATTGGCTCAAATCTGCCCCCATCCCCATTATTCACACATAGAAATTGCTGATATGATCACATTTCCATAAGCTGACTCCAACAGGCTGTTATAAGTACAGCAAATCACAATATCTGAAAATAAACACATCTATTGCAGGTGAGGTAGGCTTCCCTGCTGACTGTCAGCACTCAGATATTTATTCTCATACATTTTCACTATTTTGCACAGGAAGCAGCTCTGGGTAACTCATGCGGATGCTGACATCGGTCCACTTCATAGTCAGTCAAGCCTTATCCAGACCTCCAACTGCTTCCCATAGGTTTGATATAATAGGGACACATATGCTTTCTTCACTAGTTTGTAAATGTATGCAATAATTAGAACATTTGTGCTTCGTCTCCATAGCCGCATTCCTTCATACCCATCTTCATGCCGTTCTGTGTAACAATATTTTGTATGGATGATGAAGATGACGATTATGCGATGACAATGTTTGTAGAGCAGTGCCACTTGGTGCCTAGAGAAGGGGCAAGGCATATATTTATTATTGTCATTCAAGGACAGATTTACAGAGAGGAGAGAGAGAGAGAAAAATCTTCCATCTGCTATTTTACTCCCTAAATGGCCACAAAGGCTGTAACTGTACTAATGAAAGCCAGCAGCCAGGAACTACTTCCAGGTCTCCTATGTTGGGTCTTTCTTGAGCCATCATCTGCATGGAGCTGGATCAGAATTAGAGCAGCCAGGGCACACACTGGCATCCATATGGGTTCATGACACTGCAGACGGAAGAACAGTCTGGCATGCCACCTTTCTGGCCCTATCTCGTGGTCATAGTTGAGACAGCCTCTGGAATGCTGAGGAGTTACATAACTTTCTGGAAGTTACGCTGTTAGCAAGAATTAGATTCAAATCCAGTTGTACTGACTGCCTGTGATTTTGATCACTTGGCTAGATAAGCCTTTCAGTCTTAATGTTTTCGGAGGAGAATTTATGATAAAATCTGTATTAAACAGCTCTTATTGTCCATGAATTTCTCCTTTTATGTGTCCTGAATCTTCCCCACTTTAACCCTCTAGCACATTTCTTGGAACAGAGGATCTATGTAATGTTCTTTTATATACTTTAAGGCAGTTTTAAAGTTATCCACTTTACCGCTGGCCCAGTAAACCAAGTACCAGCAACCTTAGGTCTTATGTTTGAATTTCATAGACTGTTTCAGGATATTTATGTATTTTATTGTTAAATATTTTTTACTGTCATCAATTTATCAGCAATTTAACAATTTAACATGTATAATACATGGAATTTTAGAGTTTTTAATTATTTTTATATGTGTTTGTCACATGTAAATTTTAATTTCACGATGTTATTTTCAACCAACATTTAAACTAAAAAAAAATGTCTTGAGGCAAGAATTATTTGTGTTTTCCTCGTATTTCCTATACTTGCTTTCTTTTTAGAGAAAGAACAATATTTTGCTTTATGTTTATCTCCTGCTATGTTTATTTTTTTACTTTTGAAATGTATATTATAAATTAATCTTAACTAAAAGTAAAGTTTTATTCTTTAATAACAGTATTTATGCAGCCACACTAATTTATGTTGTTACTATCATGTCTATGGTAGTAGGTAGGAAATTATTTTGCCATTGTCTTTTAGCAGAGAAGGGTTAACAAAGCAAATCTGAAATTACTATCCATAAAAACAATTCATTGGTATCTAGAAAGTGGGATTTCTGTAGTGTTCTCACCATGTTTTCAAATGGCAAGCATGATGTACTGTGCATGTACCATATGTTTAATGTGATTTATTAGGAACATTTGCTTTTCTTCTGTGAGGTTGAAATTTTGGTAAGTATTAAGCAAAGGAGCATCCATATTTGTGCCCAGTTTCTAACCTGAGTTCTCAGTGCTAAGTATCTAGGAGACTTTTCTTACAGAAAAATCAATCATATGCTGCTGTTTATCTACTGCTAAGGGAGCAGTGCTTAAGAAAAATTCCTTGGGCTCGGCGTGGTGGCCTAACAGCTAAAGTCCTCGCCTTGAACATGCCGGGATCCCATATGGGAACTGGTTCTAATCCCGGCAGCCCTGCTTCTCAACCAGCCCCCTGCTTGTGGTTTTGGAAAGCAATCAAGGATGGTCCAAAACCTTAGCACCCTGCACCCCTGTGGGAGACCCGGAAGAGGTTCCTGGCTTCTGGCTTCAGATTAGCTCAGCTCTGGCTGATGTGACCACTAAGGGAGTGAATCATCGGGCAGAAGATCTTCCTCTCTGACTCCCCTCCTCTCTGTATATCTGCCTTTCCAATAAAAATAAATAAATCTCAAAAAAAAAAAAGAATCCCTTGTGTGAAGAAGGTAACATATGAATTTTATACTCCATCTTTTACATTCTTTTTACCTTAGGATACGAAAACTCTGTCCTTTGGTTGCTGTAATTGGTTTGACCAGTGAATGTATCTGCTCATCATTGCTTAGCTTAATCCCTCATTAGTAGTTCAGTATTTTTGGGAATGTGAAGTAGGGTTAAGAAGTATTTGCAAAATGTTTTCATGTTGTTAACGCAGTTCACAGTGTTAATTCACTTGCTGCTCCTGGCTTGTTTGTGAACTCTCTCTCTTCCAAAAATTACAGCACCTGGGTATTAGGTCCGGCAGTTTAGGCACCAGTTGGTCACTTGCTTCCCGCACCAGATATCTGAGTTTGTCTCCAGGCTCCTCACACACAGCTTCCTGCCTGCGAAGCAATGATAATGGCATCAGCAGTTGGATTCCTACTTCTCCGTGTTCATGTGGAGGGATGGCTGCTGTCACCATGTCCTGACTGTGGCTCAGCACAGTCATAGCTGTTACAAGCAAGTGGGAAGTGAATGAGAGATTGGGAAATATTCCTCTCTCAGTCTCACTCTGTGTCTTTCTCTCAAACAGATAAAAAGTGTTAAAAAAAAAATGGTAGGTAGAGGACTGTAAATCACATAGGAGCTTGCATTTTTTGAGATTGGGATTTATTCTTTATTGCTTTTCATAATCTTTCACAGAATGGGAATTGTCAGTGTATGGGTAGATTTAAGTAAAGATCTTTCCTTTAAGATATCACATGAGCCGACTGTATGGTAATCCTTGACAAAGAGTTGGTGGTGCCGTGATGTTTACATTGGTCCCTGAGTGGTGTATGACTGTGGCCTGTATCAAGTTTGAGAAAGATTTTAAGTACATTAATATACACAATGTTTTATGTTGTTTTACAGTTTGAGCTCAGACCAGTATTTTGTAGTGATTTCTCCAGGTGTTACTTCAAGCAAACACTTTCTGTTACTCTGTCTTGAAGTTTGTCCCTGTTACTGAGTGATGGTTCAAAAGGTGCCTATTTTCTGCTAGTGACGGTTCAAAAGTTGCCTATTTTCTGCTATTCAGCTTATTTGAATACCTTCCTTTAAAACATGCTTATGTATTCTTTAAACACAGAGTGACAAAAAAGGAGGGGGGAGATAGGAAAATAACCGTTGTACTGGTTGATTACCCAGCGGTCTAGCCCTAATTGCTGTGGACAGTTAGGGTGGCAGTCAACCTAGGACTGGAATTATCGTTTGCTTCCTTCCTGGTGCGTTAGTTGGAAGCTGTGTTAAAAGGGTAATATGGCTCCTTTGTGGGATGTTAGTGTCCCAAACCGTGATGTCCTGCACCATGACTCATGCCCCTGCTGTTTTCTAAGATTCACTATTCCATGTCATGTGCTGACTAGCACATCATATTCAATAAATATTCAATTTTTCAAGGCATTGTTTGCCAGCCAGGTTTCAACCTAGTTTATTTTGTATAATAAAAATTCCTGTTTTTGTAATACGAGCAATTTAAATATTTTTTTCCTTAAATTCAATGATCATTATTAAAACTAAACAACACACTTGTGCATAAAGCCAAAATTCACTCTGAAATTACTCTCAAGGTTTGCAGTTTTTCCTTGAGGACCTACACCAATCTGTGATTCGCCACTACAGCTATTTCGCTGCACCACCATTATGATAGCTACTGTTAGAGCCTGTGACTTGCTGTTCAGTTCTTGCAGCTTTGCCATGCACCTTTTCAGACGGCAAAAATTCTCTTACATTGCCTACACTTTTGCCTCAGAATTAGCTTATACTGATTTTGTTTTGTTTTGTTTTTCTGATTTTTTCACTTCCATTTCAAAGAGCCTACGTAAATTGTGTTGAATGGTAATTTTTCTGCTCTTTAACTGTCATTTCTTTGTTCTATCAAAGAGAGAGACACACACACAGAGAGAGAGAGAGAATATGTAGCCTATCTGTACCTCTTAAATCAAACTGATGTGCCATAAAATTGCTGCAGTGTGACATATTGATAATCTTATACATATAAAATTGAAGGGCCAGAAGGGACTTTAAAGACATAATACACTGATTTTCATAGTGAATGTTCTGAGTAGATGTATAGGGGTTGCTTCCATGCTTCAGTTCAGCCAGGTAGATTTGCTCTTTTGTCTTAAGTAAATGCCCATTCTTTGACCAAGTTTCCCTATAAGGTGGGATACTTTAACTTTTCCTTATTTATATTAGAAGCAGAGAAAGAAGGAGAGAGATTGAAGGAGGTTTAGAGAGAATACTTTCAGCCTTCTGGTTTGCTCCTCACTTGCCCATATCAGGTGGGGTCGCAGGAGCCAGAGCAAGGAGGTAGAACCTCAGTTTGAGTCTATCACAGGGTGGCAGGAAGCATCACATGTCCCGCACGAGGGTCTGTCTCACGGGAAACTGGATTCAAGAGCCGGACCCGGATGCCGAACCCAGGTGCTCTGATACCGAATGTAGGAATGTTAATTAGAATCTTAGCATTAGATATTCACCCCAATTGGGAATATTTTAAAATAGCACCATTTAAAAATTACTCAGTCCATTCTAGCTTGATGCTAGAATGACTCATAATGGGAATGTGTGTATCATCAGCCAAGGATGTGTCTTCTGCATGAATAGTTAGGCTAATCATAAAACTATTGGATGTGAAAATTAACATATTTATAGAACCCAATGTGAGTATATTCATTTGGTTGCCAACTCAACCCCCATTGCCTTTTCTTCCTACTTAAAAAAAAAAAACTTTAAAAACTCAGGTTTTTGTTTTTTTTTCTTCCAATTGCATCCCTCAGGAAAGATGATCTTACCCAAGACTCAGAGCCAAATCTGAATCTAATCAACTCATGCTAATCTGTTCTCCTTGTCAGGTTTTCATTAAAGCACAGGGATGTAATGCTGCCATGTCTAAAAGCAGCAAATTTTTCTAAAGGGAACCTGGGGAAGGTTTCTTTTTTCCTAGGAAGAGACTGATGGAAACAGAGCTCCTTGTCACCTGGATAGTGAGAATGGTGGAGCAGAAAAGTGACAGTAACTTAGAAGTAAGACAACCGCATGCCACTGCATTCACCAAGTAAGAAATGGTCTTAGTTTTGGAGTGTGCCTATGTAGTGATTAATCTCCGCTTTTGAAAAGCAACGCGAGAATTCTTTACTGCACTTGCACCCAGAAGATTCTCACTGATTGACTGAGGCTATAGAGGGAAAGGAGAGAGGATTCTGGGATGTATTCAGTACCTGGGTATTTGATTATCTAAACTTCTATGTTATATTCCATCCATTTGTGAAGGAAATATTATACTCACTTCTCAAATGATATCAACATCATAAAGCTACTTAATAATGTTGTACAGAATTCATGGCTGCCCAACTGAAGTTTGAATCTAGAAACCAGCAAAGGACTCCTTAACAGATATTGTTCAGCCAGTTCAATTTGTGCAGTTATTTTAATGCCAAGGTATTCAGAGAGAGCATGCTCTTTAGCTCTCCTTTGAAATCACCACTGACTATTGCTTCCAGAATTGCATACAAATTACTTTATAGTCTCAACCTCGTTTTGAAATAGCAATCACTGACATCTAAATCCTCTGATACATAAGAGTGTGCTGTATATACATTTTTAAAGAAAACATTTTTGCAGATAAGAAGTCTGTTAGTATTTTATAAGGAGTATATTTATCTTTAATGAAATATATCTGAAAACATTTTATATGATGTTCTGATAGTCAAAAGGCTATTATAGAAACAAAATAATTTCTTTTGTGACATTACTAAAGGAAATAAATATCTTTGTAAAATAACCCATTTTGAAAAGAGTGTTATCTTCAAATATTTCTTGTTAATTTATAAGATATAAATTGATTACTGTAATGATAGTATATGTAGACATGCGCTATTTAATAATAGTCCCCAGTGCTTTTAGACTGATAACTTCCTTTTTCTCTCTGTGGAGATGCTGTCACTGCTATGAAACATAGTAGTTAATGTTTATTAGAAATTAATTTGGATACTGTGAAATGAGTTATAAACACAGTGGTATCTGTGTGAATTTTTATTCATTTGTCATTTTGAAATACAGACAACTGAAGATATTCTTGGAAAGAATAAATATTAATATGTTTCCTTGACTTCACACCACATTTATTCTGATATTGTAGTATTTCTGTCTAGCTTCATGTTAAAGTGAATATAAATAAATTACTTTTTTAATAGGGTGCAGATGTTGTTATTTTAGTAACTAAGTCATATTTGGCATTTATGTTATTATTATTAAATCCCAATGATTTCTCTTTATATTTTACTTAATAATGAATAGCAATCCTCCTTTTAGAAATATTAGGAAATTTCATCGCTGGGATACTTTATCAGTAATTTAAAAATGCACATTTTCTAGTATGGAAATTACTGATGATAAGATGGACAAATGTAAGATTAGAAAAGGCTTTTTAAAAGATTTATTTATTTTTATTGCAAAGGCAGATTTAAAGAGAGAAGGAGAGACACAGAACTTGTATCTCTGGTTCACTCCCTAGTTTGTCACAGGGTCAGAGCCAAGCTAATCCAAAGCCGGGATCCAGGAGCTTCTTTTATATCTGCCATGCAGGTGTGCAGTCCCAAGGTTTTGGACCATTCTCTATTGCTTTCCCAGGCAATAAGCAGGGAGCTGGATAGGAAGTGGAGCAGCCCATATGGAATTCAGGAGCTTCCCAGGCCAGGATTTAGTCATTGGGCCATCATGATGAGCCCAGGTTAGAATTTTTAACAAGGTTCTAAAAATTATCATTGCCCAATGAGTATAAAGAGCACAGTATATAAGCCACATAATAGAAGACATTATGGTTGAAATAATGTCTTTCAAAGTCAGACTTATTTGAGATGGACAAGAGCAATGCCTTTGTTTACCTGATAAATATTTTATTGTTGCCATTGTACCATATACTGTCATTTACCTTTAGCCAGTATGTAGGAAATGTTGAAAAGTCTTGAAATTGTCTTTGATGATGAGCTGTTTCAATATAATGCTAAAAGCTCAAAAACTAGTTTGATTCTAATTGGAGGTCAATTTTTTTTTTAACTTGTCGCCTAGATTGGAAATATTAAACTAGTAAGTGATACTTGGTGAGGTTCACTCTGCGCTTTGGTGGTGGTGATATTGCTGTGACTGAGGTTCAGTGATAGGTTTTTACATCCTGTGTGGACATGTCTAAGTCTTCACATGCAGACCTGGTTAAATGTGCTTTCTCATATCCATACTAACTCATACTGCAGGATAAGTAAAATGTGATTAAAAGATCATGCTAGTGAAATTAATGTCTATTTTAATCAACATTTCTAAGACATAGGTTATATTTCAGTTTGTATGTGACATGTTTAATTAATAAAATATTTGTTTCCATTGAAAGAAATTTAAAATTTACACTTACCTTGATAAACATTTCATATAGGAATGATGTTTATTGTTTTTCAAACATTCACTGTTAATTCCTATTAATTTTTAGAAGTTTTTCTACAACTTCTGCAAATATAAATAACATAAAATTTAGAGATCAAAACATAATCAGACTAACATGGATGAGTATATGCCTTTAATTTATGTATAAATAGGTACCACAAATTAGAAGTAGAGAGAGAACTAAGTATACCTTAGTAAAATTGTATCAATAAGCATCTTCTTTGAATTCCTGGTTTCTAAATTGTTTCATTAGGATACAAATTAGAAAAACAATAATGTTGGCATTCTAAAGATCATTAAATAAAATAACTTAGCATAATTGACAGTGGTAATTAGCCATTTAAATGGTGTTTCATAAGCATAGACATTTTGATTATATTAACTCTACCAATCCATCAGCATGGCAGATTTTTTGTTTTGTTTTATTTCGTTGTCATCTTCTATTTCTTTAAGGTTATTTAATTCTCATGTAGAGATCCCAGAATTTTTTTGGTTAAAAATTTCCAAGACATTTAGATTTATTTTTACAGCTATTGGGAATTCTCAGTCATGGACCTGTTTGTATATACAAAGGCTATTACTTTTACTATTACTATTACTATCATGCAACTTTACCAAATTCTATTATGACTTCTGTAGTCTCTTAACAGAATCTTTTAATTCCCCTAGTGGAAAATAGGATTGTAGCCCTTTGATCTTTTTTACTTGCCTAGCAACTCCGACTTGAACTCATAGGCCTATCTTCACAGGGATGATAGTGGCCTTCCTTGTGGATTCTCAGTCTTATTGGATAAGCTTGCAATGCTCCACTGGTCCATGAGTTCTTCTGTTTCCTCAGCTGTAGAAGGAGTGGGTTGGCCTAGAATATGCAAACAAAGGATCTAATAGACCCCAATATATAGCTGTACATTAAAACTTAAAGAAATGAAAATAACTTATCTCTAATAATGAAAATAAAATAGTTCCAATGTTTGGAAATATGGGCACATGTAGCTGATGCCATGTTCCTTGTACAATACTCAGTAAATTATGTGAGTTAATGAATGAATAAATAGGAACTTGCAGTTATGTGAGGAATACACTCATGATGGGAGGAAAATGACTTTTTCAAAAGAAAAAAAGGATTGTGTCATTCAAACCATCTAAATTTTACTTTATATCCTTTAATCTAATCATACTATTAAATGAGCAAGTTTTGTAATTTTTCCCAATGTGAAATGTGGATTATAGATTACACACTTACATTTCAAAGCCCCAGGATAAGTTTGAATATAAAGCTGACAGAATCCTTTGCATTTGCATGTGACTAAACTTAGAGAAAAAACCCCTTCAAAAGTTTGTATCTCTGAAAATAACTTTTCGGCTAAAAGATTTAATCTATTCCTTAAACTGAGGCTTTCATCAAATAAAGTATGTTTTCATGAATTTTTTTGGGGGGAGTTTTTAGGAATACAGAATAATCAGTACACATATAACAGCTTATGAAAATATAGAATCAGTGGTAAGTTTTATTCTGAAATGAAGTTTTGAAAAACAAGCATGACTTTGTTGGAATATGTATTTCTATGAAGGGTTTGGAGAATCCTTGTAACAGTACAAACAGGCATTTTTTCCCCTAGACAGTTAATTAGGTTTCATTGGCTTATTGTTTTGTGTCTATCAGTGTCATGTCTGATAATTTTGATAAATTTATATTTTGATTTTTCATTCTGCGTAATATTGATGTTAAGCAAATTCTGACTTATTCATTAATTTAACAAATATCTGTTGAATGCCAGATGCCATTCGAGATTCTTGGTAAATAAAACAGGCCAGTCACTGGGCCCTGTGCAATAGCATAATGGTTAAAGTCCTAGCCTTGAACGTGCCGGGATCCCATATGGGCGCCAGTTCTAATCCTGGCAGCCCCACTTCCCATCCAGCTCCCTGCTTGTGGCCTGGGAAAGCAGTCGAGGAAGGCCCAAGGCTTTGGGACCCTGCACCCACGTGAGAGACCCAGGAGAGCTCCTGGCTCCTGGCTTCGGATTGGTTCAGCTCCAGCCATTGTGGCCGCTTGGGGACTGAATCATCGGACGGAAGATGCTCCTCTCTGTCTCTCCTCCTCTCTGTATATCCACCTTTCCAATAAAAATAAATAAATCTTTAAAAAAAATAAAACAGAACAAAAATCTGTGTCATTATGGAGCTGATATTTTGATAGACATGCAAGGACTGGGGAAGAGCAGGTAGCCAATCTTCAGTGAATTAAGAAATAAGCAAAATGTGTAGTATGTTGGAAAATGAAAATCTCTATGGATAATAGATAACAAAGATTTGTAGCAATTCAGTATTGTTTTTATTCTCCTCAACTCTTTATACAACAAAATGTTTGAAATTGTGCTTAAAATGGTAGATTTCTTTTTTTAAAAGATTTACTTATTTTTTATTGCAAAGTCATATATACAGAGAGGAGGAGAGATAGAGAGGAAGATCTTCCGTCCCATGATTCACTCCCCAGGTCACCACAATGGCCAGTGCTGAGCTGATCCGAATCCAGGAGCCAGGAACTTCCTCCAGATCTCCCATGGAGATGCAGGGTCCCAAGGCTTTGGACCATCCTTGACTGCTTTCCCAGGCTACAAGCAGTGAGCCAGATGGGAAGTGGGTCCTCTGAGATTAGAACTGGAGCCCATATGGGATCTTGGTGCATTCAAGGCAAGAACCTTAACTACTAGGCCACCACGCCAGGCCCAAAATGGTAGATTTCATAAAAGAAAATAACATATTTTTGTTTATTGCATGTTCGCATTCCAAAGCACTTTTCTGGAAATATAGTAGGCATTCAAGTATATATGTTGGATTATGCACAAAGAAAAATGCAATATTATTTGCTTTGTAATTCTTGATTATAGTACTATTTAGTATCGTTCTTATATTAGTCCATTTCAAAATATACTGAAATCTTAACATTAAGAGATTGTTTGCATTGATTGCGTTTTAGTCAATTTCTTTAGTTATCAATGGAAGTCCAAAGTTCTACCATAACTTGATTTGAAAGTTGCCATGAGAATGGGTTGATGCTAGCACATTTTGATGTGTTTTTGTTTCCTTGTGTTGGTGCTGCTGAGGAGAAAAGTTTGAGAAAGATCTTGGACATGGGGCACAGTGGAGTGTTTAGGATTGTTGATGGTGATACGCTCCCATTTGAAGTGCCTGGATTCAGTAACCAACTCTGACTTGACTCCAACCCCCCAATGATGCAGATGCAAGTGGCAGTGGTCATGACTTAATGTTTGAGTTCTTGCCAACAGTATGCGAGACCTATCTCGAGTTATTTGCTCCTGACTTCAGCCTGGCCTTGTGGGAACACAAACTCCTTCTAGATGGATGGATAGATAAATTCCTCTCAAGTAAGCATGTTTAAAAAAATTAGACAACCCCCAAATTCTTAGAATTATTAAATCAATCTGTAATGCGCAGTGTAAATATTTTGTGCCAAATATGACTCATTTGTATTTCCTCAGTTTTGCATATTTAAGATATTTTTGTTTTATAGACATCTTTTAAACTGGACTTTTACCACCAGATATAATGCTTCTAAAGGTCAAGGAGTGATCCCCATTAGTCTGTGGGCATATAGTAAAGTTGAATGAATCGCTAAATGTTCGCAACAATGAGATCATCTGCTAAGAACTAAAAATTGTCTTGTTAAACAGAAAATTTCATAGTTGTCTTGCAGAGAAACAGGATTTTATTTGTAATAGAAATCAGAAAAGACAAAAGTACCAGAAAATTGGGTTCATTTTGCTGCTTATAACAGTGGCATCTTTTGCTCATATTCATGAAGTCCTTTCCATTAAGAGAATGATAAGGACTTACAAGTATGTGTTCTGAATTGTGCAGTGTCACAAAAGCATTGGAAATAGGCGAAAGTAGGTTCACTATGGTTAACTACTTATTATGGTAATGTTAATGAATGCTGTGTTTTAGTTTTATTCAATCTATTCAGTAAATCTTACGTTTGAAAACCTACTAGCACCAAGGAAAAAATGCCAACTAAAAACCTACAGTGAGTCATGAGATGAAAAAATATTGGGTCCTTTCACTCCCTTTTGGATAAAATTTGTTTTGTTTTGTTTTCACTTTCTCTCAAGTTCTACAATAGATTGATTTCTCTTCTTTGATTTATGAACTATATTTAAATCAGTCAGTCACCATGCAATCATAATTTTCCTTAAAACAGCATTATGATGGAGAATAATATGTATAATTTTTACTATGCCCTAGTGTAGAACATAAGATTACAAAAGGGCCCAACACAGTAACCTAGTGGCTGAAGTCCTAGTCTTACATGTGCTGGGATTCCACATAGGCACTGGTTCTAATTCCAGCAGTCCTGCTTCCCATCCAGCTCCCTGCTTGTGGCATGGAAAATCAGCTAAGGATTGTCCAAAGCCTTGGGGCTCTGCACCCATGTGGGAGACCTGAAAGAGGCTCTGGTCTATTGGCTTCAGATCAAAGCAGCTCTGGCTATTGTGGCCACTTGGGAAGTAAAGTCAGTGGACAGAAGATCTTGCTCTCCGTCTCTTCTTTTCTCTGTATATTTGACTTTCCAATAAAAATAAAATTAAGAAAAAAAGTTAAAGAAATATATGAAGTCAAACCCAGGTCCTACAGATCACAATGGCTAATTGTAGCCTGGTATGAAGTATATATTTTTCTTTTTTTCTTTTTATTTTTTGATACAGTTTAGTTGACGCTGGGCCTCCCTTCCCCCTCCCCAAGTTCCTTCCCCTTCTCTCTGTTCTCCCATCCTGTCTCACAATGGGTGTCTTCTGTGAGTTTTCACAAGTCCATCCTGCTGTTGCTGGAGTGACTCCCAACCACGTAGGAGACTGTCTGTCATTTCGTTTTGAGTTCATTTTTCTATCCCAGGGCCCTGATGAAGGTACAATGAGAACTAGACCTTTGTTATTTATGGGCAGTGCCAATAACAATGATAAAAGGGACATTGACCATGTCAGATATGAAACATTTTAATTAAATTGATACTATTGAACAATTTGCCTACAAGTAAATGTATTTTCCTAACCTAAATTATTAAAAATATGAAAAGCATTCCTAGCTTTTTTAGCTAGTTTGTGTTTTGCTTTCTTTTTCTTACTCTTGATCTTACTTAATATTACTCATTCTGTCAAATGAAAAAGAATGACATCATAATATTACTCATCAAGACTTTGCTTAAGTTACCCGTAAATGATCACTGCTAAATCTTCAGTTTGATTCCATGATTAATATACTGTAAAATCAAATAATTCTAACAAATCAAATTTAAAGAATCTTCATATTCTAAATAGGAAAACATCTAATAAAATATTAGTTTGCACAATTCTTTGATATAGCATTTTATTTTTTTTCAAAAAATAGGAATTATTATAAGTTGAAATTTACTTCAGTTGAAGAAATTTGGTTGATGATTCAATCAGGTAAAAATAGGACAGAGAGTTGCCCAAATGGCATCATTTGAAGAACTTCCTAATGTAACATTCCACAGTGCCAGAGATATCAGACAGAATTGTACTAATTTATATCGAGGCACAGCCAGGTAGCATTTGCTTAATGACAAGAATTCTGGACCAACAATCTTGGTAAGTGTTTACTTAAGGGAACTTAGTTTACTAGTTGCAGTTTCTCTAAAGCAATTATCTGCGATGTAAGAACTATGGCAGTTTAAGCTTTGAAAGGAAGGATGAAAGAAGCCTGTGATGTAAAGGATATTTTTAGCAGTACTTAGGAAGTGCTTCAGTGGAGGATTATTGGCAGCTGGAGGGCAACATGAAAGTACTTTCCCTCGGAGGCAAAGTACACAGATCGGATGAGTGCTCAAGACGCTGCTCTGTGCCAAGGCGGACTTTGTCATAACTCTCATTCTGAGTGTCCACGCAGGGCACACATGTTCTTTTATGTATGCTTTTGCATATTGTGTATTTCATCTTCATTTTGTTATTCCTATGAATGTAAATGTTGAGTAACTATAAATGGGCCAACTGAGTTCTCAAAAATTAAATGAAAATAAATATTGAAAAGCTTTGGAAGGGTCACCTATCAGAAAACTATAAAACTGATAGAGTTTAAAAATCATATATGAAATATAAAAACTCCCTTTTTTATTTTTATTGGAAAGACAGATTTATGGAGAGAAGGAGGGAAAAAGTCTTGCATCTACTACTGCAAGATCACTACCCAAGTGGTCAAAATTCCTGGAGCTGGAAGCTTCCTCTGGGTCTCCCATGTGGGTGCAGTGTCCCAGGGCTTGGGCCATTCTCTGCTGCTTTCCCAGAGCCTAAGCAGGGAGCTGAATGGGAAGAAGAACATCCTGGAGAAAGATCAGCACCCATTCTGTAGCCCAGTGCTTGTAGAAAGAGGATTACTCAATTGAGCCATCGTGCTAAGCCTGTAAGCCCCATATTAATCAATGGCATTATTAAGCTGTAACTTTGTTTGGAGTAAACAATGTACTTGGCAAAAGCTTCCAAAATACTGGTTGTATTTCTGATGACATACCACATTAACATAGGGAAGGATAAGATTGAGTTTCTGTTAGCGTCTTCATTTTGGGATGAAGGTAATAAGCTAATTCTTTTAGGAATTATTCAAATTATGTTTAGGGATAAGGTGTTTTTAGGTTTTAAATTATGAATTATAAAAGAAAGGCTTTTAATTAAAAATAGTATTTCCATTATTTTAAAAGTTATACATCAATAAAATTGATTTGTCTCATTTGAAAATTGTTAAACATTGTTATCCAATACCTTGGTTACAGTTAATTAGGTTTTTCATGATTCTTGTATCTCAACAACTCAAAAACCAATATATCAGTAATGATCATTTCTGAGTATTTCCTTTGTGTCATTTACCTCATTTATGTCTTCACAACATTGTTCTGGCTACCATTGCCCCTGAAATGAGTTTCAGAATCCTTGTGATAAAACTCCGTTACTTAAACAACAGTTATTATGTGGGTGATCCAGTTTGATTGGGAAGCTTCACTTCATGCCTAGCTCCAAGCAGTCTGGGACTGGAAGAGCTTGCCTGTGTAGTTTATTGGCAGTTTCAGATAAAGGGTTGGCAACTATTCACAGCATTAGAAATTCTCATCAAGGCTAATGCAGTGGCTCAAAAGGCTAATCTTCTGGCCTTGCAGTGCTACCATCCAGTAGCATCCATTCACTTCTTCTATGCTTCCTATCCAGTTCCCTGTTTATGGTCTGGGAACACAGTGGAGGATGGCTCAGGTTCTTGGACCCTGCGCAATCTCGGAAACCTGGAAGAGTCTCCTGGCTCCTGGCTTTGCTTTGGCTCAGCTCTAGTCATTACAGCCATTTTAGGAGTGAACCAGTGGTGGAAGACTTCTGTCTCTTCTGTCTGTAAATCTTCCTTTCAAATAAAAATAGAAATAAATAAATCTTTAAAACTTATTCTCGTGATTATGGACTTAGAAAAGGCAAGTGATCACTCTGCCACCTGATGAACAGAAAGCGAGTTCTAAAGCCAAGTTTAAAATCAGATAATGGGGAGGTGCCAACTTTGTTGCAGAGAAGCAGTGATGACAGTATAGATATGCACAGAGTTAGTGTGTTCCACTTGCACCAGTCGTGGTGGTTAAGGCTAGATAGGCACATATAACCCTTAGCACCTATTCTTTATTTAGTATTTCATTGATTATTACAGATGCAAGGAATCTCACATATACATTTTTGACCTGCAAATACCTGCTTTTAGGGTGACATATATCTAAATTTTAGTTAAATATTAGAATACTCTGACTAGGTCTTGGTACCTGCGTGTATGCATGAGGACCAGGTCTATGGAGAGCATGTGAAATGGAGCTCAGGCAGATCTGACCAAACTACTTTCACCAGTATGTGCGCTGGCTGATACTGGTGACAGACCAAATCTGACCCTGCACTGGCTGGCTCACATGAGAGTCAAACCTAGGTGAGATTTCTTGGGAGACTGCCTGACTGTGCCACTGGACTCAGACCGTGGCCACAAGGAAAATCACAAGATGTGTAGTCTGACCACAGAATGCATGTGCTCAGTTGCTGGTGCCTGTGAAGTGGACAGCACTTCCAGGTGCACCTGGGGGCCATGACGGACAGCTCATGTAGGCCAACAGGGGATGAAAAGCAGAACAGGTTGGACATTTATCCTGGGCAAGCTTTGCAGCATATTCCTGTTCCTATGGATGCACTAAGGTAGACTTTGTCATTCAGTAGCCCTTGGAGAGATCCCCTCAACCCTGGAGCAGTAAAACCTACAACATCTCAGGGCTGTTGAAGCCACTTACTTTCAGAACATGCTTCCCCGCATTGAGATCTCTCCCCCATCCCTGGGTACTGATGTGGTTTGACAGCAAAGAGTGGCCTCCTCCCTTGTGCAAACAGGAAAAAGCAAGAAAGACTGAAATGTGTCTCACTTACCTTTCTGCATGCCTGACCCTCCCTACTCTAATTGGGGACTCATGTAAGCCTACCTCCCTGCAACTATGTAAGCAATATCAAAGATAAAATTTCAAAAATGAATATTAAAATAATGCCTAGTTTTTAATATAAGATTTTCCCCCTAAACACTTCAAACTAAACTGTAGTTATCATCAGTGTTTAATTTTTTATTCCAAAACTTTCATTGTATCTGTTTTAAATTTCAAGTCAAAATTCATGATATCCCAGTCAAAAGCATGGAATTTATTAGTCCATCCTCTTTATCATTCACGTCAAAAATATGACAAGTGTCTTATTCTGTTTCAAACCTGACTAGTCTTCCCAACCACTGCCCTTGCCCAATCAGAAACTTTCCACTGCAGCCTGTTTGTGATGCTCTCCTCGCTTCTTTTCAGGCCTCGTTTTTCCATCCATTCTTAGACCTATCTCCAGAAATCTTACATTCAGGTGACAATTATCACAAGCCACTTATCTTTTCAGATTAAAAAAATTTTTTTTTAAATTTTAGACCTATTTTTTTCTTTTTCTTTGTTTAATTATTATTTTTTAAATTTTTAAAGTGTGTACCCAGACCCCTCTGCTTCATTTGAGGATGTGTGCTGTGGAGACACACAGCTACTTTTTATGGCTACTGGCTGTAACTTCTTTTCAGAACCTCCATTTTTGGCAAACACTGGACATCTTCACGGAAAGTCATTCTTCAGTAATCCTGGTATGAAGTTTGTTTACCTTACAACTTTCTGACTAAAGCTTTCCCAATTCATCCCAGCAAATATAAGTACTCTTTTTATTCTCCCACTGCACTTTGGATAAATCCTCATTGTAGTATCTATGGATAATTCTGTCTGTTTATTTGGATAATCTTTTTCTAGTGGTCAGAGGTCATATCATTTCATTTTTAAGTCATGAAATCATTGCATTGGTTTTTTCCACAGAGTGGGTGACTATAAAAGAGATAAATCAAAAAATAATTTACATAAAAACTGCTAATATTTGGGGGCAATGGTAATTTATGGCAAGGAAGACTAGGTAAAGTTTCAATCTTATCTAATTTTTGACTTATAGTGACTGCAAGTAAATATTCCTGTATTAAGTAACTATAATAAACTAATTATATAATCAGCTATATTAAACTGATATTATTTAGTAATTATCAATATTGTACTCAAACTTGCTCATAATGTCAGATATTTTAGACATGTAGGTTTGATTTAGATTGGAAATCTTTGATGTTTTTTGTTAGTGATAATTGAACTCACCTGTGTGAATATAGGAGTGCAGCTATATCTTTCATAATTGACCTCATTCCAGTTCATGTGTTCCCAGAAATGGTAGCGTTTGGTACCAACAACTTGCTGGAGCTGGTAAGCTGCCTTCCCATTGGCCATGCTTTGCTTAAGGTCAGTAGGGGTGAAGTTGCAAGTGTTTACCAGTACATTCTGGATTTCTGGCCTCTGACGGCAAAGCTGCACGTACATTGTCTGGGCTGCCTCTTGAGCTTTTTGGTCACGGCTGCTTCCCAGTTGTGACAGGAGATCTCCATTAAACACGGTTCACTTTCACTTTCTATTTGGTGAGCCTTGCCTTAATATTTCAATTCAGGAGATGTTTGACTTTAAGGCAGATTTTTTTTTTTTTCCATAAGGGTATTTAAAGAAGAAAATCTTGTTTGCCCAGTGATTAAGACGCCACATGGGAAGCCATCATTCCATATTTGTGTGCCTAGAAGTCCCAATTTTTCTTCCAGTTTCAATTTCCTGCTGATACGCACCCTGGGAAGCAGCAGCTAGAGATGGCACAGGTCCTTTTGTCTCTGCCACATACATAGGAAACCTGAGTTAAGTTCCAGAATTCTGGATTTGTCTTGGCCTAACCCCAGTTACTGCTGTTATTTGGGCATCGAACCAGTGGATTGGAATGATATGTTTCTGTCTGCCTTTCAGATAAATAGAAAATACATACATAAATGAATTCATGAACGCTGAAAAGAAAAATGTTGTAGAATTCATTATCTTTCAGACTATGTAGCTGTAACATGATATATATGACATTAGAACAAGTATTATGATCTTTGTATTATATTTTCCTCTATATTTTCTTTTTGGAATGTAATCCTTTTTTGTTATTACATGGAAAATCATACTTTTCATGGATATTCCTTGACTATTCTGATAAGAAATATTGGTTTTGAGACAAAAGCTTGGATGACACATTTCTTCATTATAAATATGCATTTGTCGCCCAACTGCAAAATAGATTCAAAATGACTTATTAACAATGTTGAGTGAATAAAAGGACATCATGTATATAAATAAATGAGCTGCTACACTTCAGGAAGTCTACCTTGTATGGAAGGATTTTCCCTGAAAAGATGCCAACTTTATTTCAACTTGTGGATCACATCTTATTACCCTAGCTGTAATTAGAAATCTTGTGAAATTAAGAACTATTAAATTCAATGAGTTTGCAGCATCAGAAATGTGCCTAGAGGCACCCAGCTGAAGGGTCTGCCTAGAGTAGGGCTCTCACAGAGTTCTCCCTCCTCTCCTCCTATTCATTTTAAAAGGGAGCGTCTTTTCCTCTTAGTTAATTAATTACACCTGCCAACAAGCAGATGGTTCCGTAGACTTTGAAGCAAGGAAATAGTGAGGTGCATATCAGCAACTTTAGATTTTCTTCAGTTGCAATTTAGCTTATGCCTATCAACGCTCCACTCCACACACAATAAAATATGGAATTATTACAAAGAAAATTATATCTTAAAAATAGTTTTATTACAAAAACTCACCTGAAGGCCTGAAATACTTTTCTTTTATCCCTGATCATAGCTTATGTGCACAAACACTTGTATTTTTGGAATATTTCTGTTTAAGCATCTAGGTTGGAACAATACTGGCCAGATGTTTCCATCTAATTATTCTAAACACCGAAAAAAAAAATTTGAAGTGATAATAGAGGAGTAGGGCCACATCACTATTGTTAAAAACAGTTCTCAAAAAGATATATCTTCTCAGTAATTATTGTTTTGTGGTGTTTGTTAAGGAAGATACATATGTGGCATAACTGAAGAAGCAACTGTCATTCATATTAAAAGCCCAACTATTTATATTCCAAATGTCTGATACTCACCTGATTAGTTTTCCTTTTCCCCTTGCATCTTAATATTTGTAACTTGAAGTAAATTATTGGCAAAACTTATTTCTAAATTTGAAATAATATCTAATTTGTATAAACAACCACAAAAATATTAAGTAAAACAAATATAAGTATCTTTCAACATTATTCCTTGAAAATGAAATTAATACATCTAATTTACACACTTTTAATTCTCAATTAAACATTTATTTCCAAGAACTTAAAAAAAAACTCTCTTGGTAGTATCGCAACACTGTGGATTAAGGCACCGTTGCAATGCGGGCATCTCCTGTGAGTTTGGTCGTGTCTTGGCTGCTGCAACTTTGATTCCGACTCCTGGCTAATGTGTCTAGGAAAGCAGCAGGAAATGGTCTAATTGTTTTTGGCCCTTGCCATCCTTGAGTTCCTGAATCCTGGCTTCTACCAGCCCAACCCTGGCCATTGTGACCATTTGGGAAGTGAAAGGACGCATGGAACATCTCTCTCTCTCTGTCTCCCTCCCTCTCTTTCTCCCCATCTCTCTCTCTTTCTTTCCTTTTCTCTCTTTTCTTTTCTCTGTGTTGGTGCGTTTCAAATACTTAAGTCTTCAAAAATACCCTCTCTCATCATACTTTACATGTGAAGGTCTTAGCGAAATACTTACTAATTTGAGTAAGTATTATATTTGCAGAGGATCAAGATGGTAGAATGGAGAAAGGACAATTGAGAATCTTTAGCCAGGGTGAAGCAGAGTATGCACATTCTAGAAAACATGAGAGGACAGGCCGATGGCAGAGGGGAACCTGGAGACCGACAGACATGGGAAAGCAGTGTAAAGAACAGTGTGGTTTTGCAGTGACCAGATACCCCATTACAGTCAGCAAGCAGCCATCTAAGCTGCACAGGTGACTAGAGCTCCACCAGCAGCCAGGGATGAAGGGGGAATGACTGGGAGCTCAGCAGGTAAACTTAGCCAAAGAACTGTCCATCCTGCTGATTTGTTTGATTTGAGGAGGAGCAGTGACAGAGCAGCAGACTGCAAACAGGCAGTGTAGGAACAGGGTAGATTTCACAGCGCAGATCCCCAACACAGTCACATGGGCAGCATTTTGTATAGGGGGGCAAAGGCAATGGGACAGGACTGTACATGCGCTGAGCTGGGAGTAAACTCATTTCTGGATTGATGCGTTGCACTGGTGTGCCATCCTGCAGGTTCCACCCAAAATAGATCTGGGTATCCCCCAGATCTAATGCCAACAGATGAAAAACTCCATCAGTTGCATATCAGGTACCATTTTGTATAGTGTGACTAAGGCTGTGTGACTGGAGGGGCAACGATGAACTGTACATATGCTAAGCTTGGAGTGAATTCACTTCCAGCTAAGTGCATGGTGGTCCCACACTGAAAATAATACTGGCTTTATTATCCTGTGAGTCAAAATAAGTCCCGGACACCCTCAGACCTAACAGCCAGCAGGTTCTGGCAAGATTGGTACTGCCAACAACCTAGTTACTTAGGACAGCTGGTGTCTCCCCAATCTTGGGAACTCCTTGAACCAGAAATAGGAGAAAGGTTGTGCAGACAATGGTGTAGCCACAGCATGGGATCACAGGATGTGTTGAGTTGTGATCCAGGAGCTGAACTATGGAGACCATGGTAGAAGCCTAACACAAGAGTACAGACCTGAAGCTTGCTGGAGGGAGTGGCACACGTGACTGCAGACAAAGAACTGGGTACCAAACACAATCCATAAAATTGAACTGTAGACCTGAAGTTGACACAGCTTAGAAACTTGCCCTAAGGAGAAGAATCTTCTAATGAGAAATACAACTACCAAGAACAAAAGAAGAGACAAAGGTACAATGAATGTTACTGAAGACTCACCTGCAAAGGAACAAAACCCTTTGTCAACCTCAGAGTTAACTGAGAAATACATCGAGGAAATGGCAGGTAAAGAAATCAGAAAAGTCGTTATAAAGCTTCTTAACAATGAGAAGCACATGCAAAAAATTAAGGAGTTTGTCACAGAGGAAATTGTAATACTGAAACAAAATCAAGCAGAATTATTTGTAATGAAGAACACAATGGAACAAATTAAAACTTCAGTGGGAAGTCTTAATAGAATGAAGGAGGCAGAAGAAAGAATCTCAGAATTTAAGGTATTGGTTGTTACTATGGGAAAACAATCAAAAAGCTGAAAGAAGAACTGAGTCAAACTAAGAGAAGTATTTAGCATTTAAGGGACATTATTAAAAGGCCAAATGTGAGTTATGGGAGTTCCAGAAGGTACAGAAAGAGAAGCTAAAGGGTTAAAAAATGTATTAAATAAAACAGTAAAGGAAAACTTTCCTAGTCTGGAGAAAGAATTGGGAAACAGAATACAGGAGGGGCACAGAACTCCAGACAGGATTGACCAAAAGCAATTTTTTGCCACAACACACGGTAATCAAGCTCTTTTCAGTCAAATATAAGGAAAAGATTCTTAAATGTGCACATGAAAACAATCAATTGACATATAGAGGAATATCAATCAGACTCGCAGCTGACCTCTCACAGGAAACTCTAGATGGAAAAAGAGAATGGAGCTACATATTCCAGATTCTAAAAAAAAAAAAACAAAACAAAACAAAAACTGCTGGATCAGAACAGCATGCCCAGTAAAGCTTTCCTGTGACAGTTTTTTTCTCATATTAAATTGTTCATTGACTAAAAAGTCATACAGTAGCATCATTTTCCTCAAGAAGATTCTTGATTTTCATTTCTTCAGTGACACATTAGTCATTCAATTGCATGTTATTTTTTTCATGGAGTTGTAAATTTCTGTTTTTCTTCCTGTTATTGATTTTGGTTTGTGGGTTTTCATTTAAGAGGATGTACAGTAACTGTAATGGAGACTATCATATCCAGATGTGAGGATACAGTACACTATGCAAATCAAAAATGGACTCCCAATGAAATTATTAAATTTATCTTATGAATAGGATGCTGGACTGTCTGCCATTGCCCGTGCCTGCAATGACTGTTTATGAAGGATTATAGTATTGTAATAATATGAGGGAAATCAGTGGTGGGGAGATAGTTTGGGAAGTGAGAAAGGGAAATTCCACAGTCTGTGGAACTGTATCATGAAATAATAATAAAAATAATAATAATGATAATAATGGAAAAAACAGACAATTATGTCTCTAAAATGGAATGCATCTTTTTGTGAGGGGCTGAGTAAAATTTCTTGTTTGGATAATGTTCTATATTTTATCTAAGATTAATATACTACTGTGTACTTTTCTCACTATTTTTAAATGAAAAATTTCTGATACATATATCTAAAGATGAATTTACTTCCTCAAATTGAATGTGATTGCCCAAACCACATTCGCTCCAGTTCCATTAGAGTACTGTGCCTTGTGCAAATTAATGAGTTTACCTGCAACAGAAAATATTATGGTGACATTTTGTCTAATCACATGCTTTAGTTTTGAATCTGCTTTCCTTATATCAGATTCCTCATTTGCCTTAAAAGCAATTAAAATATGAAGCTCAAAATAACAAATTTTGTTGAATTGAGTTTATACATGGTTGGATCTCTTAGTATTAATTATTCAATAATTAATAGTAAAACACATCAAAAAGAGAATACAGCTATTGTTAGGAGAAGCAAGTGTCCTGTCTTTTAAAAAAAAAGTTTTTAAAAACTGCATTTTTAAATGCAGTTGCCAAAAGCATAGAGGTTGCTTCTGCTCTTTCATGGTTTTGAGCATGGTAATTAAAAATCATTTTTTTCCTATTCATTAAAATAGAGCTTCCAAGGACAAAACACCCAGAGTTCCCACAGTACTTGAAAATAATAAAATTTCCGTCCTTCTTTTTAACTCAGACCTTTTACTGGATTGAAGAGCTTTTCTTCAGTAGGTGGAGAGCTTGGAGTTTTATTGTGCTGCCTTTTCCTGTATGTCTACTTTTAACAGAGGCGGAGGGAATGCACCTCCAATGATGAGATTGGGATAAAATCCAGACATCTAACAGAGCCAAGATTTTGTTAAGTGCAGAGCTTTTCAAGTAGAAAAGATTCCTTGAAATGAATAATTTTACCTTTCAACTCAATAAAATATTTTGTAAAAGGACTTCAGGGAAATTACTGTGAGTTCTTAATTATACTTAGAAGTAGATTACATAAAATATTGTTGTGCTTCAGCCCTACTTAAACTTTTTTATTCCTGTAGATTTCTCAGGCTTTCCTTCAAAGAGTGTGGGGACTATACAATGAAAAGTTCAAAAGTAGGATTTCAACTCAGTAGTTGGACTTAGCAGTTGGACTCACAGTTCTGTGGAACTCTTCCTCATTATTTAGCTTTCTGCTTCTGGTTTTCTCATCTGTGAAATGAGATCAGTAATCATCCTCTTGTAGTATTCCTGTAAGGTTGAAGAGAAATTCTGCATTCTAATTATTGAAATAATGGCAGCATTCATGAAGAGGTATGAAAGTGGGATGGTAACCAATGGGCTTTGGAGCCAGAACAGCGGACTTTGGAATCCTGGCTGGATCTGTGTCTATGTGTGAGTTATTTAGAAACTTCTTTATTTGTTCTGTCTCATTCACTCTACCTTTAGGGTATAAGAATTTTGAATTCCTTCTGACACTCTCCCATTCCCCCTCCCAAAAAAAGCAAGAAATTTCTGCATTTCCAGCATCTACAATAAATTGAAGAGATATCTGCAATGCATAGAAATAGGTTAAAATAATCTATTAGAAAGTTAGCAAATGCACCAACCCAATCCTCAATTTTTTGTCTATAAAAAAGAATTTTAGTGTCAGGCATTGTGAAACAAATCTGCTACCCAAAGAATTATCCCTATTTCCCCTTTAATAATAATTATAATGAATGCATTGAACTTTTATTATATGAGAATCACCATGGTGAGCATTTACATGCTCACCCATTTTCTCCTTAAAATTATCTTGAGAGTATGGTACTACTAATATCCCTAATTTACAGTTTGGAGAGAGGGAAAGCTGCCTAATGCAACGGCAAAGTAGAGTGAGGTTATTCAGTCTCAATCCATACACTATGAAGATACTCTTATCTCATTGATTTTTACCATCTGGATTTTTGACATCGTGGGTGGACTAACTGATCCAGCATTTTTAGGTGTATCAGGGCTGGTGTCTTCTTATGCTGAGTCTCAAGTAGCAGCCAAATATTATAAGGTAGTTTTTAAATAATATTTATTGGCCTTAGAAAAGTGAATGTATTTTAAAATAAATGATGTATATTTATTTAAACAGCATGAGAATATGTGTTCCAGGGTATTCCGTTGCATAATGGAGCCTAATCTGCAATATCAGGAGTCACAACAGGAAAATAACATTTATAATGGGGAAATGTGATAATTACGGAGCCACAGAACATGGTGACTGGTAAAATACAATGCATGTAGTTAAAGCAGACACTTGGGTGATTTTTTTTCCCCTTCAGTTATCTTGTGGGTATAACTTCAAATCTTAAATATTTCTAAGGAAATAGGAGTAATGTTTAACAATATTCTCTCAAGAGTAACAACCTGTTTTTCATATATCAAATAACAGTTTTATTGCATCAGTGCTTTTTATAATTGTAGTCTTTATTACCTATTTTTATTGGTTTAATAATAACAATGGCAATCATAATAAACTCCTGCTACCTTTCTTAATTTAAGCTACACTGATATGTTTGGCAATCTGGTTTTTCCTAATAAATCCATCCTATTGCAATAGAAATGCTAGGACTTGCTGTGGATGAGCGCTCAGTTTACTTATTATGGTCGTTTGCAATGTCATTATTTCCAAGCACAGCAGTAGCATCCATAGAGGTGAGGACCACAGGAAATTTGCCATTTGTGGCTTTGTAACCTATAATTTATTGCAATCTAAACTGAACAAAGAGAATTCTAGCAGTTCTAAATACTGTTACAGAATTAACTGGAAGGTAAACTCAACTGAATATCCAGTATCACCCTTGGCGGAAGAGCAAAGATTTTACAGAATTCATGATCTTGTCTTTGGTAAGATTTTCTGAAATATAGATAAACACGTTTTTGTTTTATTATCCAATGTTGGAGAGTCTTTTGATAGTATGATAGCTCAATATACCAAACTCTAAAATAGTCATGCTATGCACCAAACTTGACTTGTCAGTGGTCTCATCTTTCCAGTTGGTCTTCTATCCTCCAGAAAGGCTTTACTCTAACCACTGTGCATGGATTTTAAAACACTCCGAAACAAGCAGCTCCTGAATTGAATCAGTAAGCTACTCTGAAATAACTATCACTTTTTGAATACCTAGAATGTACCATGTATATTATGTGCTTAATCTGAAAGTTTCAATATAGTCCAACAAAGTAAATAATATACTCCTATTTCACAAGTAACAGGAGAGAAACCTACATTAGCATTCCTTGCAGTCAGACAGCAAAGGTAGGAAAGCTGTGCTTGAAGTATGAACTAATCTGAAGCACAATGGCCCAGTACACACAAATAAAAATGACAAAATACTAACTGAACCAACAATATGTATGAATCTCAAAAATGTAATTTTGAGTAAAAGAAGACAAGTACACAGCAAACAATATGATTCTATTCTTATGAATTTAATAAACAGATAAATGGATCTGTAATAAAAGTTAGAATAGTGGCTTTGGGAGATATTAAGAAGGGGCAAGCAAGGAAACAATACTGGAATAATAGAGTTCATTTGTATCATTAGCTGAGTGGCAACAATACTGCCTGGAGACAAAGTGTAATAGTATAATATACACTTGTGAATTAGGCTTTAAGAATTGTCCATTTTACTGTCTAGAATGCTCACTAATTTGAACCTGCATACCAACCATTCTAAAAAGCTATTTATTTTTCTGTTTTACCATTGTGCCTGATATTTCATATTCTGACAACCACTGCTTAATAACATGATGCCTATCTCTATTCAATTACTACTTCCTGATTTTCTCCAGATCAAAACTTCATTTTCAAAGAAATATTTAATTTAGATGTGCTTATTATGGGTTTTAAATTGAGACAGCACTGGGTTCTTTGCCTTCCTATTTTATGGCTTCATCTTTAAAATGTTATTTTGTGAAATTACTTCACATGCTATTTTTAACATTAGCATTTACAGGCATTTTAGCTGTCATATCCATACTCACAATTCAAACATTTAAAGCATTTTCTTATATAGCCTTTTTATAATCATAATATATTTGAAAACCATATAATCATTTAAAAAGATTAAATCATTCTTTTTTCCTTTTCTTTATCTTATATTTGCAAGCCTTAACTTGCCAGCAACAAACATATACAGTATCATTTTATGTTATTACTGTCATCAGGAAAAATAATACTTTCATAAAATTATCTGAAGAATAAATACTGAAAAACATCACACATTGTAAGAAAACTTATTAAAACTATACAAACTAATATAGTAGGTGAGATATTTGAAAGTGACCTTGCAGTGTATCCCAGGCTTATTGTATTAAAGCTTGTAAAACAAAGGGACAAATCATTTCTGGGTACTAATATGACTTCCCCCTTTATTGGTAATGAAAACGTTGAACTCCAGTGATTTGTTCTACTGAAGCAATTACATCTTCTAGAAACTTGTAGCAGTTATTTAAGAGGATTGTTGTCTATAATGAGGGTTTTCTGGTGGATAGGAAAATAAAAATATTTGAGGTTTGTGTGAGGGCTTTTTTTTTAAAGCAAGAATATAGTAGCTATTTTTTCTCTGTGGATATCTTTCATTGGGTTAATCCTTACTGTCTGGTAAGTATTAGATGATTTTGAATTTTCCTGTATACCCCAACATTGCTATTTTACAATTATAAATCTGAATTGTCCATATTTTCCTAATATATTTTAAAGTGAAGTCTTTAAAATACTAAGCCAGATCTTTCCATAAAAATTATGAGGACTTTTATGCAGATATATGTGTGCATATGTGTATATATATGATATGTTTTAATCAATTACTAATAACTTACAGAAATTGTGTCTTTGACAGTGTTTTGTGTTTCACATATGTGAGGGCATTTACAAAAATAGTGAAAACCAGAATTAGAAGATAAGCTTGTTTTGATGGAAAATTTTGGAAATCCATGAAAAAAATTTGAAAATGCATATGAAAAAACTGTTCATGATCTCAAAATTTTGTCCACCATAATGTACTTATATTCATTCCTCATGACCTTTAAAACAACTCTCTGTTAAGGCCCTTCTTTAAGAAAATAAAAAATAAACCTTTTGTTTTTAAAAATTGTACTTAAAAAAATAGTATTTTAAAAGCTTCATTAGTTAGTGAGGAAGAGAAAATTAAAATGATACAAGCACACACCGGTCAAGCAAGGGCTTGCAAGGTAAGAAACAATAGAATCTCTCCCATCAAACTAATGATTATGAATTGACAAAATTGCTTTAGAAACGTAATTGTCATTATTGTTCAACAATTCCATTTTATATAAAATAATTCCATGTATGTAAAATAACTGTGCTCATGATCACCAACATATATGTTTTTATATATGTCCCTAACATTACTATTGTAGCCCAAACATGGCAAATGTCCAAGTGCCTGTCAACTTAGAAATTAGAAAGTTTGCAGTAGCATTCAAAATGAAATATGTTGATGAGAGTCACAAACAACTTTAAACAAAAGGTGAGAAACAAATAATAAGTTCAATATGTCTCCTTATATTAAGTGATGTAAAAAGGAAACTGTGAAAATGATCTTGTGATATTTCTTCATCCAAGTATGGTTTACCGAAGACAATTCAGTTGGTAGCAGTCAGTTGCATAAGATATATGCATAACCTGTATGAACATTATTATACTTCGTTTAAAAAACAGAAAGGCTTTGTACATTTGTTCAAATCATGTGATTCCTTTTTGCAAATATCCAGACAATGGAAGGAGTTGTTGTTGTTTTAATTTCATTGTGTAGTGATGTAACCTGTTTTGCTCTAGAAATCTATGATCACTTGTTGGATGTTTTAAACATTTTTATGTATTTATTTTCACTTTACTTGGAAAGGGAGAGGGAAGGAGGGAGAGAGATTGAGAATGGATGAATGAAGATCTCTCTCTTCCATCTGCTGACTCTCTCTCCAAATGCACAAAGCAGCCAAGGCTGCTTCAAATTACAACCAACAACCCAGGACTTGATCCAGAATTCCCAGTAGGTGGCAGGAAACAAGCTTGAGCCGTCACCTCATCTGCTGACTCTTAGAATGTGACTTAGCAGAAAACAGCGCCTGAACTAGACAGTCCTAGATGGAACCCAAGTCCCAGGGGTGAATGAAGAATAGGATTCCCTGGCTCCTTGGGCCTGTTTGGAACCTCCATGATTGAATTTCAACCAATAGGATGAAATCATCCCGTAGAAGTTTAGGAAACAGTTAAGAGACAACATGTAAGTCATTCACTCTTCTTACATTTTTCATGATTCCTTCCATCTTTTGCATGCTTTGCTGCATTTTTGCTGGTTGCTCCTTCATATTGAAAATAGTGCAGAAACTGTAAGATGGAATCTGAGCCCGTGATGATTGAGGATTTTCCAATATGGTCTTGAAATATCTATGTAGACCTATATAAAATTAAAATAAAAATATGTCTTTTAATCTGCAACCGAACCTAATACTAAGTAGTGCAACAGTTAAGATGAATACATTGAAGTACAACCTTTACTTATACCAATTAACAAGCAACTATTTAAGTAATTATTAAGTACATGATATAATAAAATCAACTGTTTGGCAGGTACTGTTGACTGCAAAGCCTCCATTACAGAACTGAGCAAACTGATTCTTGCAAAGGTTTACAAAGTGACACATGTAGCAAACATAAAACTAGATTTGGAACATACTTTTATGCAGGGAGGTACATTTAGTCTTGTTGCCTTTACACATCAAATCCTTGATATGGGACCATCACATCAACTGATTTATGTGTCTGTCTACTTACCTGTGGTGTGGAATGTCTTATGGTTGCAATATGCAAGATGGATCCATGAGCAAGGACAATTAGTGGCCAAACATTAAGTGCGTGGCATGATATAACTAAATTAGGCAGTAGTATTGAATTGGTTGTAAAAGAGACATTATGAGACATTTTTCTTTAGAGAACCATGATTGTATATAGAAATGAAGGAAAAACTATGAAGTTCAAATTTTTAGTACATATGAGTTTTACAGTATGTCATTCTGATTTAACAGAAATGAGATAATATAAAATGAGATACTTTGGGAAAACATTATTAGAAAAAAATAGACATGTTTACACACATGGAATAATATAAAGAGTTTTGAGCAAATATATATTGGTAAATTAAATATTATTAAAAGACAAAATTACATTTAAATTATTTTTAAATCATGTGGGTTTAAAATAATCCATTATTTAAATATATTATTGGTACCCTAATGATTAGAAAGAATTAATACACCAAGTTTATATTAAGTTCATTTTATATTTTATGTGATATACAATACGTATCTAGAGTATATCATAACATTATATTATCATAATCAGCTAATGACATTTTAGAAATGTTGGCAATGTCTTGAAGATGATGTTTGAATTTCAACCAAGTACCTGACACTTTTTTGGGTCATCTGAAACACAGAAAGATTCTTATGTTTGAGGGATCTACAGCAATATAAGGGATAGAAGACAAGTGTGAAAAGAATAAGAAGTTAAAGTACCTTTGATGTGTGTCAAATGGGCAGTTCAAATAATCAGTGTTGTGTCAGAGAAAAATGTAAACTGTAAGAGCCAGGTGGTCCTAGCTGACCTCTCCGAGAAGCTTCGATTCAAGCAAAACATAATGCAGCTAAGAACTGCGGTGTTCTCTGAAATATATATTAATATCTTGTAACGTTATGACAAGTTTTTCTGAGCTCCATTCAGTTGAAATGAAGATGTCATTTTCTATCTTAAGTTACATTCCAGTCTGTGCAGCTAATCTTTCCTTTATGACAGTACCTTGCTCTGATTGAAAAACTGTCCACTGTTACTTCCTAGCAGTCAGTATCTGCATCTATGAGCTTGACTCTGATCATTGAGCTGAAATACAGAAGGTTACATCACTCATTTACAGTATCACCCTCTACCCCATCCCAATACAAATGTGACATTTCAATTTTGCACACTTCAACTCTCCTTAAATCATCTGTATAAAAACTTCAAAGCTTGATTGATGATGAATGAGCCATTGTCTCCTCAAGCACCCAGTTCTCATTAGCCTTTAGAGTTTCAGCTTATTAATAATGAACCTTGAGGGCTGACCCAGTGGGGTAGCAGCGATTCATTGCAGTCCCAGCTGAAAGGTCTGGGTTTGAGAAAGATACAAGAAGCTCTGCACCAAGTCCATTGCAGAGATGATAAATTAAGTATTGCAGGTGGGTGATGTGAGCTGTATTACTTTTGTATCATTATCTGCCAACAGACCTGAATAGCTTAAGGTGATGACAGTGAGAAAGATGTACTACTTCATGTCTGAGAAAGTCCTGTGACTGCTTTCTGTAGCTTCATTTTGAAAATTAGATTTGCCACGTTGGATTTTGTTTTCTTTGATTATTCCCTCTGGCTTGGATACTATATATATATGGTGTATGAATTATTTAGATGTCCCACTGGACATAGACAATTACAATTGTTCTAATGTTTTTTATTTTATTAGCATCGTACTTCTAAGGTTTTAATTTATAAATGCACCCTACTAAAAAAAGATAAGCACAGATAGAGATAATTCCATTCCTGTTTATTAGATCATGATGGCTGATAGACTTATGAGCAGCCGTAAAATGTTTACGGTTGATTTGATCACATAAATGGGACATGTCTGTGTTTAAAATTATAATCTTTATTTTGAGAAATCAGAGTGATATTAAATCTTATTTATGAAATAGTTAAGTTGTGCATGAAGTCAAGCAATTCTTTTAACTCCTTAAAACTACTAAGGAGGTCATTGTTAACTCTATTTTCAATAGGACTGCATTACAATGAGATTATTTCAGACAGAGCAGAGCAGTAAAGCTATGTTTCAACAGTTTACCACATTTAATTTTAAAATTAAATACTTGCAGACATCAGTGATTGCTAATGGACACTCATGCTTAAATTCCTCATAATGACCAGTAATTTTAAAAAAGAATATAAAAAATAATTTAAATAACACGAACATTTCCTTCTTTATGAGACTTGTGCAATAGGAGTCTGGAGAAAGCTCCTGGCTCTTTCAGAAAGCTTCAGCTGTGGCAATTGAAAACACTTGGGGAGTGAATCCATGGACAGAAGGTTTTTTTCTCTGTCTCTGCTCCCCTCTGTATATCTAGCTTCCCAATGAAAAATAAATAAATCTTTAAAAAATATATCAAAACACATGGGTTGCAGCAAAAATAGTATTGAAGGGGCTATTAATTCTGTATTTTGCATGGAGGCTGCCTTAAATCAGAGAAAACATATAATATCTGACCTTTTTGGATTGATTTAACTCACTGTGCATAATGATCTCTGGTTGGGACCAGTTGGTTGCAAATGGTAGAATTTAATACTTTTAGATCTACCGCGGTTTGCTTAGCCACTCCTCCTTTGATGGACATCTGGGTTGTTTTCACGTCTTTGCTGTTATAAGATTGTGCTGCTGTGAATGTAGGATTAAAGGTCCCTACTCAAATGCGGATCTCATTTCCTTTGGCTATATGCCCATTAGTGTGATAGCTAAGTCATATAGCAGGTTTATTTGGAGAATAATTTAACACACAGGTTGCTTCTTCTCTAGGGGAGGAGGAGGAGGGGAGGGGTTTTCTGGAAGTATCTTCATTGAAAGAGGGGAGGAACTAATCATCTATATTGAAACAGGGGAGGAACTAATTATTTGAAGAGGAGCAAGGGTGGAGGTTCTATTCCACTTGCTTTACACAGGTTGTTCTGGCCTAATATCCTGCTTGCTGTGGCCCTGCTTGCCCAAGGCAGGCTTTGCAATGCAACAGGCTGTCAGGTAGGCCAAGTCTAAGGCCCATAAGTCTGTGGCTTGTACCAACAACCTATGCTTTTGTTGTCTTTTTCAACAAGTCTTCCCTAATGCCAATATCTCGGAGAGTGCTTCCTATGTTTTCCTCTAATAGTTTGGTGGTATCTGACTGCAGATTTAGGCCCTTGATCCATTCCAAGCTGCCTTTTGTATAAGGTGACAGGTGAGTATCTTGCTTCTTACTTCTGTAGGCTGCTGTTCAATTTCCTCAACAGCATTTGTTGAAGAGACCAAACATTTTCCCTGGATTATTTTCAGTTTTATTTCCAAAGATTAATTGGTTGCACATTGATGGGCTTACTTCTGTGTTTTCTGTTCTGTGCCATGATTCTTATCTCTGTTTCTGTGCCAGTTACAGACTGTTTTGATGACCACTGCTCTGTAGTATGTCTTGAGGTCTGGTAGTGTGATTTCTCCAGCTTCTTCAGTTAGCTTTGGCTATTTGTGGTCTCTTCATTTCCAAATGAATTTTCCTATCATCTTTGTTATTTCTGAAAAGAATGTTTTTGGGATTTTGATTAGGATTGTGTTGAATCTGAAAGTAATATACAAATTCAACAGATTCTATATTACTGAGAGTAATATAGACATTTTGATGATGTTGATTCTGCCTCAAGATTTAGTCTTCTATATTTGAAAGTCAGATTTTACAGAGAGAGAAGTAGAGATAGAGAGTGAAGGTTTTCCATTCTAGTCTTTCCCAGTTTAGTATGATGCTAATATTGGGGTTTTTTTTTGGTATATTGCTTTGATTGTCTTATAGAATATTCCTTCTGTGCCTATCAGGTTTAAGCATGAAGTGGTGTTGTATTTTATTAAAAGTAGTCTCGACTCAAGCATTCTGCTGTTTATGAGCATCATGACGTTTTCGGTATAAGCAGTGGTAGGGAGTCTAGTATTTTGCTGCCTTGGTATATTTAGCATTTTTTTATTGGGGCCCTATTTTTATTCAGAAGTAGAGATGCATACTGCTGATCTTTGATTCCTAATACTCTGGTCTTCATTAAATTCTTTGGGAGATTACAAGTAATATCTTATATATTTTATTTTGTATTTTCGATGGATGTTGTCTTATATCAGAGTGCACATATCACATTTGTCCTTTGGGGATGATTGATTTCACTGAGCATAGAGGCCTCTCCAGGTGGGGCCACTCAGTTGCAAATGGTAGGATCTCATTGATTTTAATGGCTCATCTACTTTTTTGAGTCTTCATCTATATAATTTTTGGATTTGTTTTAACTCCAACAAGTAGTAACAGTCTGTCTCATTGTAATTTACTGAAGACTTAAAACTGGGGAGACCAAAGAGAAGAAAAATAAAATCAGTTAGGAAATGATAGTCTTTACTTTTATTCTGACTGTTTTTCTATATCTAACAAGCATTCATTGAATAATCATCAGTGAAGTTTGTACTCTATAGATACAACACTGGAAAATATGTTTTGCCTTCGTGGAATTCAGTAAAATTACATCAGTTACAGATGCATGCTCTATATAAATTACACTCAAAATATCGGAGATTAGTGTGGGTTACAATTTACTTATTGTAAATACAAAAAGATTCATGACATCGTTTGAGTTGTGTGCATTACTTTAGTCAGAAATATTTGAGACATATTTAAATGTTCACAGGGATTTTTCGTAATGAATCAATACTTTTCCTAAGAATAACAAATCTACTCTGTCTTTCTCCATTTCACCCTGGCAGTTATTAAGAGACAGTTGTGTTTTGTGAACTTGCTGGTAATGTTTTCATGTAGTAAGAAAACACAGCAGCTTTTTCTAATAATTAAATGTTCAAAAATCTAGACGTGTCGCTTCCAATTTATATAGTTCTATTTTCAAGCAGTGGAAGTGAAGTGAATTGAATAAAGATGAACTTGGTTTTTTATTCACTTGGTCAATACGTTTTTGTGTTCCTGCGTGCTTCCAACATCTATACATCTTTGAATGTCAGTCACATGTGTGCATTATTTCCCTGGTTTTTTTTAAGTAATGAAAAAACATGTCTTTTTAGTTCCTGATATAAAAAATTTATTAATGGTTCCTCAGTGTTGTGTTAATGGGAAGCAATTCTTTGATGTAACACAATTTCTTCCAATAAGTCTTCAATACAATTCATCTAAAAAGTTAGCATACCTGTGTGCTACCATAGTTACACTAATACATTGTTAGTTGTTTTTCCTCGTATCTCCTTAGAAAAACACCTCAAGTTTCAGCTTTCTTTATGAGACATGTCTTTCTTCCTTTCCTAAAATTCTTGTCAACCCTCTGTAGTCATCCAACACAAAAACATTAGATGTCCTCTGTCAATTAAAAAACTTATATCTAAGAACGTTTTTACAGATTGGTTCTACTCCCTAGCATTTTTTTTTAGCACAGCACTAAACTGAACAGACCATTTACTCACAATCCATAGTAAATTTTTTTTAAAAGATTTATTTTTATTATTTTTTTATTGGAAAGGCGGATATACAGAGAGGAGAGACAGAGAGGAAGATCTTCCGTCCGATGATTCACTCCCCAAGTGAGCGCAACGGCCGATACTATGCCGATACAAAGCCAGAAGCCTCTTCTGGGTCTCCCACGCGGGTGCAGGGCCGTCCTGGACTGCTTTCCCAGGCCACAGGCAGGGAGCTGGATGGGAAGTGGAGCTGCCAGGATTAGAACCTGCGCCCATATGGGATCCCAGGGCGTTCAAGGCAAGGACGCCGCAGGGCCCCATAGTAAATTAATGTAAAAATTTTGTAAGGCTATCATCTTTAAAAATGTTTGCTCAGTATACACATAACATTATTTCCTAACAATTATGTCGATAATGTAATTAAGCAAAAGGATATGTATGTGTACGATGAGTCATGTGATACAGTTGTTCCGCATGTATCAGTGCAAATGTAACTTGTATTATTGTTGAGTTTCAGCATTCAATGGCAGGGTAGAGTCTCTGTCAAATACAAAAGGGAACATGTTTGTTTTATGAAAAACACAAACACACAGAGGTGAACTCTCCTTCATTAGTTTCTAAAGATGTATGAATCCTCCTGACCAAAATTGCTAGCAGATGTTGGCTTTTGTATTTGGGATGATAAAAAGTATTATCTAAATTTATCATGATTCAATCTTAATATGAAATTGTAACAAGTAAGATTATACTTAAAATGTAATGATCTCTTTTTAAAATCTCTTTTCCAAGCATAAGCCAAGCTGTTACACAAAGTATTTCTAAGAAACCAAGGTCAGCATTAGCAACAGAGTCACATTGTTGAAGGAAGAGATTTGATGAAAATGTTATTCAGTATAACATAACCTAATCTAGCTTCAAATTTTTTTGAGATAGGTAATTGGAGATTGATACTATGTTCCTTCCAGATAAACTATTTGTATTAAGATGTGACTTCTGAAAAATAAATTCTCTCCATGTTTCAGCGATTATCTTTCTGTTCTGTTTTTCTAAAATAGAAGTTTTTTTTACATTTAGAGTGAAAAATAGCCTTCACTTCCGGATAGTCATCAAAATCTCTTTTTTTTTTTTTTTTTGACCACCACTGAGGAGTTTCAGCTAATGTCTCATGCGAAAGCTATTTGTGTGAGATTGTCACTTTTCATAGAATCTGAATGCCAAACATTAGGGCAGAAACCCATTTTCACAATCTGTTTTACGTCTTACAGCTCTTTCTGCTTTGACAACGGTTGTATGGTTAGGTCATGAAGCATAATGAACTGGGTTTTAGAAGTTTAAAAAAATCTAATTTCTGTTTCTTTTTATATTTTTCTTCATCCCAGAAAATGGAAGCAATAGTCAGTGGCAGGAATGATGATGAGATGGGAGTGATTTTAAATGTAGAAACTGTGCAATAGAACCATCCAGAGACTCTGACACATGCAGTACAGAGCAGCACTTTGCATGTACCTCTTTTGTTGTATCACGTGATCGTTTCATTATTTTGATCTTTCTCTTTACGTTAAGAACTCTTCAGCATTTGGGGTGCTTACCAGGAGATGTTTTTTCAAGGCTACTGTAGGAGACAGAGGTTACTGCCTTTCTAATATCTCTGTCCCTTTGTTTCCCCACTGATGGACGTTTCATTCCCTTTTACAGTAAGGGTAACCATGGGCAATTGTTCAGGCCAATAAAAGGCAGAAATAGTCCGTAAGCGCAAGAATCTCTCCTCCCAAGTAAATCTTTACTGGGAAGCAGTCTTCCTTCTGTCTCCATCCTGCTTTCAGTTAGGATATCCTTGGATGTACAACTGGTGCCGAAAATGAACAACAGTAGCACACAAGATGACAGAGCACCTGAAACTAAGCATATAAGTTGCTGTTAATTGGGTTTGATATTTATAGCCGAACACTTACCGCTGCTTTGTAGGTGACAAGAGGGGGAGCTGTGGCAGATACTGGGCAGGAAGTTTCTACGTGTGCACTCTAGTCAGTTTCTTCAACTTCCACGGAAAGTGTTTTGCTTTTTTTCCTGAGTAACATAAAATAGTCCGAAAGATCATCCATGTATGTGGTCAGACACTGTTCTCAGAAAACAAGTTAGTTAGTAAACACCACTCTTGTGAGATGGGAAGTTGCTTGGAAATTGGCTTTACTTCATTTTATTCCACGGAAATGTCTATGCTCCAAGGAACTATGAAGTTTTTAAAAGATTTGTGTAATTATTGATCAAATCTTGGCAACTCTACTATCCCATTTGAAATGTAATAATGGTTTTTGTGATTTGAAGCATTACTCTAGTGTTATATTAACTGAGGCTATCTTTCGTTGGGATCTTATATCAAAAATCGTAAAAAAAAAAAAAAAAGAAGATCACATGCTATGATATTAGAATGAAACTTGTAAAATTTTTAAACATTTTATTTTATTAATTAACTTAAGAGAGACAGATTTCCCATTTGCTGGTTCACTTCAGAATGTCCCCCAAGACGGGCCAGGCAAGACTGAAGCCAGAAAATCAAAACTCATTCTGGATCTAGCATGTTTGTGGCAAGGAACCATTGTCTGCTGCTTATAAAGTTGCACATTTGTAGGAAGCAACAACAGAGAGCAGAGCCAGGATTTGAACCCAGGAACTCCTAACTGGAGAAAGGCACTGAAGTTAGAGCTTAACTATATTTAATGGTTACCCCTGAAAGGTGTATCCAACAATCATCAAAGACAAATAAGCAATCAACAAGAACATTCACTCAAGTTATGATGTCCAATTTATATCCTTATATGTCATATTCTCATTAAAATTATTTAATTAGTACTTTTCACCATATATTCATTGCATAATATCAAATTAAATGTATAGTTTATGAAATATTATTATGATTTCTGAGGAAAATTGAAAGAGATATAGTGTCCTGTTAGCAGTGTTTCTGTCTTGGTGTTAAATTATAAGTAATTGTGATTCTTGTGTTTTTATGCCTTGGTAAATTTCTGTGACAATCTTATATATGTTTATATATATAGAGAGAGGGACTCTCTATAAAGTAAAGTAAATCTAATTTAACTTTGAAAATAATTTAAGAGCAAATCATTTTTGTTGACTTCCATTTCATCAATAACCATTTTGACAATAAATTTGCTTATTTTTAATACAGAAATCTTAAATGGTGGAGTCTACGTGGACCAGAACAAGTTCCTTTGTTATGCAGACACAATTCATTGGCAAGATATTGTTCGGAATCCATGGCCTTCCAACTTGACTTTGGTGTCAACAAATGGTAGCTCAGGATGTGAGTAACATTATCCTTTTAAATGATTCAAATGTTCTGATAACTCCAGTGAAAATCAATAACTTTTCTTCACTCATAGTATTTTGAACTTTGCAGCCACTGAAATGTTCAGATGCATGGGATAGGATATATGACTGTCCAAATGCTTACATCCAATTAATTCTTGTTTTTTTTTAATGGTATCACCCCTTCACACATTCTCATTTTCTTGACATGCTTCCCTCTTGGCTGAATTCCATTTATATTATCACATGTCAGTGTCCAAACAGGTGCGCCATTATCCATAAAATTCACGCTGGTGTCTAACAACTGCTTTGATTCTTGGCACTCCCGAGCTAAAATGAATGTAGTAGAGCAACAAATATAAAATGTAGCTTCCTAGTCACCTACTCACTTTAACATACATAAATAAATAAGTCAAAAACAAATATTTTAGAATTCCAAAGCCTTTGTTTAGCCCTGAATAATAGCTTCAAACAATAAAAAGTGAAGAAATATAGAGTTATTGTGGAAGAAACACATTTTACCTTCTGCTTTTCATCATTAGCCTAATAAAGTAAGAAATGTTCCATCCTTAAGATGGATGTTGCTTACATCACAGAAGATTTATCAAGTGTGCAGTGTTTAATATGATTAAATGGTAAGCAAATAATATTTGAACACTCATTAAAACCTTTGAAAATTATTCCGAGTGCAATCTGCTTCATTTTCATGATGCAGCCTCCGTTGTCTGCATTTACATTTACTGGCATTTGTATGAGAACAGAATCTTTATCAAGCATTAACCTGGGTTTTATATTTCTCGTCTCTTATTACATATTTCCCACCTGAAATCTTATCTGTCTCTATATAGTGCAGTAATTATTTGCTGTAATGCTGATTGTGTTATGACACTTTTGTGGGACATCAAATATCAGGGGACAATTATTAAATTTCATCATGGCCCTAATAATATGATAGTGAAATATGAATATATTAGATCAAACTTGACAGCTGCATTTTTAATAAAGGGCTAAAACTTTCTTTAGACAGAGAAATATAATTTTCTTGTCACCACTGAGCAGACACTGTTTAGAATTTTTGTCTTTACAGTATTCAAGCTGGCTACCTTGTAAAAACACATGTGGATAGAGGAATGAGCTTGCTCACGCTAATAAGTCGGTTGATGTGGCCACTGCTTTCTTTGTGCCCATCCAATGGTATCTGTTTCATTTAGAGGATGGGAAAGCGTAGTGATTGGACAAGAGAAAGGTCTGCTAACACTCAACTGATCAGAATGACTACTTTGTTGTGCTTGAATGATACCAAGCAAAAACAAAGCCTAAGAGGAAAGCCAAAAGGGAAACATTCCCAAATGCCTTACAGGATTTGGAGTAGGAAAGGTCTGAGGGTTTTTGCATGTTCACAGATGGTATCTCTTTAGGCTGTTCTTTTTGGAGGGCAAATTTGGACGCCTGGGCCTATAATTAAGCAACTGTGGCTGCATTTTTTTTTTTGCATGCAAATAATTGCAGGTGCAAAAATTATAGATGCAGAGTAGATTCATAACAAGCAATTCCTTCACAAATTAACCACCAATTGCTTCTGAAAGTTTTATTGCTCCTGTGGTAGTTCTCTCTTCTGATACATTACATGCATTGCATACTTCCATGATTAATGACAATGAATTGGCTGCTCTTTGAACTTTGGCATCCTGGAGTTTTATCCTGAATGAGTGTCTCACTCCTCACTGTGTGATTTGATGACTCACTCAACTACATCCCACCTGCCAGTATCCCAAGTTAGAAATCTGTTGGTAAACACTGGCTTCACTTTCTCATTGGTTTCTGGCGTTTGGTCACTAACTGGCATTGATTTTTTGCCCTTTTATTTTACATATTTATTATTAACTTGGCCTTGGTTCAAGACTTCATCTGAACCTTGAGTTGCTAAAACAGTGTCTGAATTGCGAATATGCTTTCCAGTTGTGGCTCTTCTTCACATTTTGGTGAAGCTTGCTCACCCCTTCTCAAAATATTTTAAATGACTAAGTAGAACAAAATAGATGCCTTAAGTCATAATACATAAAAATCATTAAGTACAAAAAAGTAATCACAGTGGATTATAGAAAAATAAATTGTATTGAAATACATTTATCAAGCTATTTACTAACAGCAGTATGACATGGTAATAGGTTTTTTGACTAGTACATTAAATTTAAAAATTCTGTCAGTAATACTAATATATAGCATAATTTTGAAACAGTGATAGAGACAATTTTAAGAACAACAATTCTTTTTACCAAAAGTATAGGGGAAACTCAACACCCAAATGCAAAATTTGAAGTTTTCCTCTATCATAACCATGTACTAAAATTAAACTGAATGAAAGAACTAAATGTAGATATATTGTGAAACTGTTAGAAGAAAGTGTGGAGGCAAGCATCATAACATTGGATTTGACAATAACGGAGTGTATGTAACACCAAGGGCACAAATATTTAAGGAAAATAGAAACAAGTCTGTGTACCAGGTGACACTATCAACCGAATGGACAACCTGCAGAATAGAGAAAAGAGTTGTAAATTCAATGTCTGATATCATAATCAAATATATGATAAACTCTTATGTCTCAACTACAAAAGAGAAAAAGAGAGAGATTGGAAGTGGTACTGCCACAAAGAAAGTTGAGCTGCCACGTTCCTTGTAGCATCCCATATGGGAACACATTTGGGTGTTGGCTGCTTCACTTTCCATCCAGCTCCCAGTGCCTGGGCCCTTGGTACCCAGGTGAGTGACCAGCAAGAAGCTCCTATATCCTAGTGCCACCCTGGCCTCTCTGGATATTGCAGACAATTGGGGAGTGAATCAACGGATGGATGATTCTGACTTTCCTCCTCTGCTATACCAAGTTTTTTTTGCCAAGATGTATTTATTATTATTGGAAAGTCAGATTTTACAGAGGAGAAAGAAAGAAAGGAAGATCGTCTACCCACTGATTGACTCCCCAAGTGACCCCAATGGCCAGAGCTGAGCTGATCCAAAGCCAGGAGCCAGCAGCTTTTCTGCGTCTCCCATACGGGTGCAGGGTCCCAAGACTTCGGGCCATCCTTCACTGCCTTCCTAGGCTACAAACAGGGAGTCAAAAGGGAAATGGTGCCCATATGGAATCCCTGAATATGCAAGGTGAGAACATGAGCCACTAGGCCACCACACCAGGCCCCAACAATAGCTTTTAATTGAATCTTGTGAAAAGTTTTTTTTTAAGAGTGAGTAGAGCCACATATAAATTTTTGCAACAATGATATGCAAATGACATGCAAGCATATGGAAAGATGCTCAACATTAATAACCATTAGAGAAATGAAATAAATCAAAACCATTGAGAGATCATCTCCCACTATTGACTACTAAGAAAAAATAAAAGAAAGGAGAGGAAATGAGATGAAAAATGGAAATCAGGGAAGGCGGGTTTGTAAAATGTTGCAACCGCTGTAGAAAATAGAACAGTTGATTATCAAAAATTAAAAATAGAGTTCGCGTATGTGGTCCAGCAGTCCCACTTCTGGGTGCACATCCAAAGAAATTGAAAGCAGGATCTCAAATATTTATATATCTGTGTTCATAGCAGCATTATTCACAATTGCCAAGAGGTAGAAGTGGCCCAGATGTCCAAGAAGAGATGAATGGATAAGGGGCATATGAGACATGTGCACAGCAGGGTGTCATCGCCTATCAGGGAGGAAGTCTCGCCACATCCCACAAATGGATGAGTCTTCCGAGTATTATCCCAAAAGGAGGAAAGTCCATCACGGAAAAGCAGATACCGTGTAACTACAGTTATTCGAAGTGTCTTAAATTGTCAGACCTAGACAATGCAACCTAGAATGGTTATTACTAGGGGATGGGGGTAGGGAGAATTGTGCAATTGCTGTTAATTGGGAATTTTGTTTCTACTTTGCAAAAAGTTCTGGAGATTTATTGCGCACATTGAAAATATACTTAATACCACTGAACTATACACGTAAAACGGTTAAAAAGCTGTTTTATGGCATCTGCTTTTTTCAGTCACACTTAAGAATGAATAAGTAAATAGTATTTTCAGATGATTAAACAGCTGAAGTATAATATAAATAGTTCATTGTTTCTGTTCATTAGAGTACCTCTGATAATGCTAATATTATGCCATTAGTCCCTACATTTATAATTCGTTAAAAATGTAAATATATTAGTGGCAATAATAATGGAACATTTCTTCATTCAAGCTCAAGAAAGACTTAAAATCTACCCATAAACTTTATGGGGTTCAAGACTTCATGGTCAGCAACCTGTGTGTTAAATTATTCTCCTAAAAATATCACATGGCAAATACCTGCAAAACTCTCTTTTAATGGACTATAACCATTGCTGTGCTAAAAAAATCTTTCAGTGTGAGCAATACATTTAGGGACAGCTCTATTATGTATTGTTTTGTGGGACATAATGAATAGATAATAGATATTTAAGGACAGGTAAATAAATGAAATTTATTTAGTTAATGTTTTAGTGTATTTACTGGCTCTAAAAAAATACCCAAGAATAATTTACAAAGTATGTAAGTTTATTTCTTCATTACTATGGAAAGGCAAAGTCCCATCCAGACACTGGCTTTGGTCTGAAGTCTGTGAGAACCCAGTGGCATCCTGTGGTGGATGGGGACGCTGTTCTTCATGTAGTACATACGGGGAAAGGAGCCAGCCCGCCCCGGAAGCTCCACATAGCGGCCTTACGTTGTGAAGATGGAGTTCTCAGGATATATACACTTTTCCTTAGTTCCCACCTAGAGCACGACTGCTGAGGGATGACGTCCCAACGTGAGTCAGAGTAGCCAAAAATAATCTAACTGTAACAGATAATACGCAGGGAAAATAGGAAAATCTAAGTTATATTTGTCTTCTAGCAATCATTTATCTATATAATACATATAACAGATATATAATACATAAATATAGAATAGTATATATAGCATTCTAACACTCATGGGTAAGTATATCAGTGACATTTTCAATAAACTTAAAGTTTATTAAACATAAAGTGATGCTTCATTTATGTGCAACACTGTAATAACAAATATAATAACAATTCTCAATCACAAGAATATAAAAATGTTGAAAACCTATCACTTTCTGAAAATTAAGCAAGTGGTAATGTATCAGCACAGTGACATTGAAACAGAAACATTAAGATTTCCTCACAGAGAAGAATTGGTGGTTAAGAGAATGGATTTGGGGACCAGCACAGTAGCCTAGCGGCTGAAGTCCTCACCTTGAATGTGCTGGGATTCCATATAGGGGCTGTTTCATGTCCCAGGGGCCCCAATTCCCATCCAGCTCCCTGCTTGTGGCCTGGAAAAGCGATCGAGGACAGCTCAAAGCTGTGGGACCCTGCACCCACATGGGAGACCCAGAAGAGGCTCCGGGCTCCTGGCTTGGGATCAGCTGAGGTCTGGCCATCGTGGCCATTCGGGGAATGAATCGATGGATGAAAGTTCCCCTCCTCTCCACCTCTCTGTATATCTGACTTTGCAATTAAAAAAAAAAATAAATCTTTTTAAAGAGAGAGAAAGAGAATGGGTTTGATAAACTAACCTCGCTTGTTTGAAATTAGACATTACTGCTTACTGGCAATTTGACGTTCAGCAAGTCATTCTTGCTCTGAGCACCTTCATTTCCTCATCTGTAAGAGGACAGTGTCAAGGGTTTAGCTGAACTGAGAAGGAAGCGGCTAGCATTGGAACGGCCCAGTCAGACAGTAAGCCAAATGAAAACAACAGTCAAATTCCCAATGTCTTCCTTACAGTGATATTATGAGCAAGAGGCTAAATTTGGGAAAGCACCAAACCTCCCCATCTACCTGCCCTGCCCCTAGAACAGTGCCAGGCACAAGCCCATGGGTCAGAGGCATACACACAGACATAGGGCTGATCCCACCACCGTGAGGCTCTCGAGGTTCTTGTACCTAGACGAAAGAGAGGTAAGGGCAAAGACTGAGTAAGCAAGTCCTGAGTCCTGAAACAGAGTGGAGAAGTGTTTGCAAACTCACTGCATGTGCTGTCGCGCCCTTCCATGTAGGGGCATGAGGCATCGTTCTGTCAAAGGACTCTATCCGAGGGCTCCTCTGAGGAAGTTAGCCTGGGCTAGGAGTATAGATATGGGTAAGAGCAGGGCCGACCGAGGAGTCTGAAGTCCTTGAATCCAGTTCCCTTCAGACATTGCAAAGCATTGTCTATGCAGTGCATCTAATGTTTAGAGTGAGTTTTTCCAGTGAGATCAACCAGGTAGAGAAATTCTTTATATTTACTGGGTTCCAAGCTAGAAAAAACAATTCTAGTTGTTACCAGTAACTCCAGATTCCCAGTTTATGATGAGCAATCATAGGTTTAAATGAAATCTGCATATGAGAAGGGAATCTTTAATCCTATATTTATAGCAGCACAATCTACAATAGCAAAGATGCAGAAACAACCTAGACGCCTGTCAAAAGAGGAGTGGATAAAGAAACTATGATACATTTACTCCATGGAGTTCTTCTCATTCCTAAAAAGAATGCAGTTCTTCCATTTTCAGCCAAATGGTCCCAACTAGAGATCATTTTGCTCAGTGAAACAAGCCGAGCCCAAAGTGCAAATACATATTCACTCTGGCAAACTTCATAAAAAATTTAAGATCAATAGCCCTTGCAATACGATTTTTACTAGCATTTCATAGGTTTTGAAATTTTTGTTTTTACTTTCATTTCTTAAAATTTTCTTTGTTATTAATTTATTCACTTGCTCATAGGTCATATAGTAGCATCATTTTCTCTAGGAGCATTTCTTATTTTCTTTTTCATGTCTTCAGTGACACTGGTCATTCAGTAGCATGTTATTTAACTTCATTTTGTTGTAAATTTTTTTTTCTCTCTCGCTGACTTTGTTTTATGGCTTTTCATTTCATGGGATGTATAGTAACTGCAATAGAGCCTATCATAGCCAGATGTGAAGATACAATAAGGTATGCATGTCTACTTCCAAATAAAAAATGGACTCCCAATGAAGCTGTTAAATGTATCTTGACATTAGGCTGCTGAACTCTGCCATTGTCCATACCTACAATGTCAGTGTACGCTTAATGGATGATGGACCTGGAGGAGGCTTTGGGCTCCTGGCTTCAGATCAGCTCATCTCCAGTCATTGCAGCTGCTTGGGGACTGAATCAATGGATGGAAGATCTTCCTCTCTGTCTGTCCTCACACGGATGCAGTGTCCCAAAGCTTTGGGCTGTCCTTGACTGCTTTCCCAGGCCACAAGCAAGGAGCTAGATGGGAAGTGGGGCCTCAGATTAGAACCGGTGCCCATATGGAATTCCGGCACGTGCAAGGGAGGAACTTTAGCTGCTAGGCTACAACGCCGGGGCTGGAATGCATTTTTAAAAACAAGACATAGACCATGAGTGCTACCTGCTGCTAATGATGAAGTGTGAACTTGTGTCTGACACTGATCAGAGAACTTCTGCTGCATTTAGAAGAGGATTTTCAGGTCAAATGAGATTCACCATTGGAATTAACTTTTATCACAGAGCATTAGGAGGAATCAGGAAAAATGCATCTGCTAACCTTGTTTTCCAGTAACTCCATGAGAGAAAAATGCAGTTTCACTTTTGAACAATTTGTTTCTACATGGGTCTTTATGTCCATCACAGGTGTTGAGTTCTCCTGCATTAGCTATTCCATCAAGGAGTGATGTGTCCAGGCGTGAGCATGTGTGTGTATGTCAGCCATGCTTTTTAGGAATAGCAGAGTATTCATTAGAAGTTCTTCTTTGGGAATGGGCACATATTTAAGAAATGATTTTGATGTCTGAGGTATTTCCAGTCTTTTTAATTATGTTGTTGGGCTTTCAGCCTCTAGTGCAGTAAAGGAGATAAGGTATTAAAATTTGCAACCAAGGACTGCCATTGTGGCACAGCAAATTAAACTCCTGGTTCTGCAAACATCCTGCATAGCAATACCAGTTCTGGGGCTGGCTGCTCCACTTCCTGTTAGTGTGCCTGGGAGGGCAGTGCAAGGTGCCCCATGCACTTAGCTCTCTGTCACCCATGCAAGAGACCAGGTTTGATTTCCTGGCTCCTGGCTTTGGCCTAGCCCAGATGTTACTGTTAGCCATTCTTGGACATCCTTAACTTCATCTCAGAAAGCAATGTATCATTGTAGACCTTTCTTAGTTCATCTCATATCTTGTGTTTTTCATGCATTGCATGTGTTATTTTATTACAGTTATATCTTACTACACATAACATATGACAGCAGATGAAGTTGTATGCAATTAGAAGTAAACATATTTACATATTTGGGCACACAAATATAAACACACACAGATATCAGTAATATTTTATGGACTTATAAATGATTTAATATTGGTAGCAGAGTCTACGGACTTCACTATGCTGGCAGTATGTTCTTGTGCCACCCATCTGGTGTACGCTCTCATAACCTCAAACCTTGCTAGGCACTCCCACGACTGTTCTCACAGCTTGTTGAGCTTGATTGCCTTCACGAGTGAAACCACTTATTAACGTCTTGAAGGCTGGGAACATGATTATATTCAGAGTTCTACTGATTTTAGGGACAAACCTTAGTACCATAGGCCTACTATAAGATATCTATGCTAGTAAAATGATAAGCAAAACATATTAGAATGCATAAAATCCACATCTCTATTTCACAAACTTTCTTCTTTTTTCTTTCTTTCTTTAAATTTATTTAGTTGTAAGTGTGAACTACAGAGAGAGGGAGCGAGATCTTCCATCTACTGTTCACTTCCCAGATGATTCCAGCTAAAGTCAGAATCCAGGAACTTCTTTCAGGTCCCCCCACATGAGTGGCAGGGGCTTAAACGCCTGGTCCACCTTTAACTTCTATTCCCAGGCCATAAGCCCAAAGCTGGATTGGAAGTGGTGTAGCCAAGAAACGAACTGGTACACCTATGAGATGCTGGAGTGGCAGGTGTCGGCTTTAATTACTGTGGTGATATTCCCCTCTTCTTCTGTGATTTATTTCATCCATAATTGTATGGCGTGATCATGTGTAAGTTCTACTTTTCAGCCAGCAGTCATAGATCTCAATTACTAGTCACACACTCTTCTTTGTTTACTAATGAAATTGAATTTCACAAACAACCCATTTTATCTATTTTTCTCATCCCTTGAAGAAAACTGGGAGGAGAAATGAATACTCCCTGTAAATAAGTGAAAGATTAAATTCACATTGGAATTTATGTTTCCATAGTATCTCCAGATACTTTTAGTTTTATTGTTTTTCTTTTACTGATTATCACTTGTTGAACCACTTTATTTGCAAGGTCAGGATAGAGATGTAGAAGAGACTGTTGGTCACACTACAGAGTGAATAGTGGTACCTCATCAAGGAGCTAGGGAATAATAAATAAAACAAGTGGCTAAACACATTTGTCAGTCTTTTCAATCTAGGTAGTTGTAAGCAGAAGTATGCAAGTTTTATTTAGTTATCTGCTGTCTGGAGAAAACCACTTATATTATCCTTAAAAGTGATTCTTTTGCAAATTATAGGTTCTCTTTTTAAGTACATTAAGAAAGTAGAGGAAATTATGCAGTGAAATATCTCTTACAAATCTCTCTTTTAAAATATGAGAAATGGAAATATGCAAAAGGAAAAAGAACAGCTTGAATAACTATAGTTACCTTAAGGTAGATATCTTCATCAGCTACTTTATTCTACATTTTACTCTTTAATAAATGAAGATGTTGATCCAGATAGTTTTTAATGCAAGTAATTTCTGTATGCTCAATTCAGGGTCAATACTCAAGTAGAATATAGCAGTAAATATAATATACATATATATGTGTGAACTCTAGCAAAATCAATTTGATTTTACTAAGACAAAATTGATCATTCTGAAAGTTCAAAATGCAGTGAAATTTCTGTAAGCAGTGGGACAGGGCCCCTCTACTTGAGCCATATCTTTGTTCTCACAGTACTCTGCATTAGCAGCAATTTGAAATTGAAGCCAAAACTGGGATGTGAACCCTGCTTTTCTGATGTGGGACACGGGCATTCTAACCACTAAACCAAATTCCTGCTCCTGTCCTATTTTATATTTGAAATAGTATCTGCCACATGGTCAGTTTCTAATAATATTGGTAATCATTTTTACAGTATTATAGAATTATTATTTATCATTAAAATCTTGCTCACCCAGAGAGGTAAATTGTGGTCGCCCTTGTCTTGTCCCACCATCTACATTTATAAACACATAAATTCACAGGTTATAGAGAGGCATGGGTTTGGATACTTTTCAGTACTCTTGACTTCCTCCTGGAGCAGTCTCAACTCCACGCTTAAATATAGTGACCTCTGCTTAGTCATCAGCTACATCAAAGATTTGGCAACTGATCCCAAGTAATTTTGAACTACATGCAAGTGATTCGCTAGGAGACTGTTTCTGCTAACGATCGCACTCAACCTATCTGCCCAATGACCTCTTGATCTCATAGAAGCCATTGCATTTCCTCAGTATTGGTACTAACTTTTTAAGAACCAGTCATTTTTATGACATTCTTCATCTTCTCCTGTCTGCTCTTATCAGTTTAGGAAACTGTTCTTTTTTGTTGACACAAACTAGATACTTAATGCATTGATTATGCTTATTGGCTCTGGATTCAATAATTCTGAACCCTAACTCCCAGCTGAAAACTCACTGCACGACCTTGGACACATTATTAAGTTACTCTGGCCTCAGTTTCCCAGTCTGTGGTACTATTATCTACCTAACATTGTCTTGGGAACTAAGTTGTCCATATCATTCCCGGTAAGTAGTCCCATTGCATTTTATATAAGCTGTGTTCAGCTCTCCTAGTATGCTAGCTGCCAAGGACTTTGATTCTATCTGCAAGACTTATATTTCAGATAATTATAAAATCAAAAATAGTTTTAGGAAACAGGAAACTATCAAAATGATAAGTAGAAAGGGTGATATTTAGGCATAAATAATTTGCAATAGAACACAATACATGCAGTGGGTTGCAAATCATTTATCATTTTTCTGTAAATAATAGCTCACTTTCTCGATCTGTCCAGTAGCATATCAGGAAGAAACTCAATTGAAATAGCCTGTTGATGGAATTGGATTTTTAAACTATATTATAAATCCATTATGCTGAAATTTTACTTTTCATATGTGAACTTCCAAGGTGAATTAATGGAAGCATTCTACATCAAGACATTTTGGGCTTATTACTTACTGTAATGCCTTTTGGGTCGCATTTTATAACCTCCATCAATTGTAAAATCACATTTTCACTCCGTAGGCTTTCAGTGGCATTTTAAAAATACGCCTGTTTGTTAATGTGGGTTGTTTTTATTTCAGGTGTGAGGACTTTAAGGTACCCAAACACAGAAAGAGCTAAGTCCAATTTTTAAAAGCTAACTCCCTTCGGTGGATGAAAAAATGGTAGCAACATAAGATGAGACTTCTGACTACTACACCTCAGAAGAGTCTGTTTAATATAGTGCCATGGAGCTACCTAATCTTTTCCAATTTGTTACCCATTTTTCTTTGTTATCTGTCTCGGTGATGTCTCATCTTTCCAACTGAGTGCTACAGGCTAGCAATCTATAACAAACCTCAGTCTCCATCTCAGATATAATAAAAAAGGGAGGCTATAAGATTAATGGCCCCAGCCATAATTATAAAGTCCCAAACCACAGACATTATAAGACCTTTCAGATTTTGCTCAGCATTGAAGAACCTGTGTCAATGGATGAATGTGAAAGTATTGACCTGTTAGTAACAAAAATGTTGGTATATTCAATACCAGAAGCCTACTGTGCTTCAAGCACCATTAAGAATTGCAGATAAGTAATGGCTTCTTCCCCTAAGGAGCTTATAAGAATTTGATCCATCTCAGTTTTCCCTTGATAATACTCATTTGTTATTAATTCACAGAAGAGATAGATCTATTCTTGGAGCTGTCAAGTGGAAACCAGATGAAAGCAAAGGCTGTCCATGGGGACAGTACAACACACAGATATTGGAAATTTCTTTATGCTCATGGTGAAATGGAACTAGTACACTGTTCTTCAAGTACTGACTGTTCTGACAGTATAAAAATGGCAAATACTAGATGATTCATATACTTTCGTTCTCTACCTGCTTCATCATACTGTTTCTGACTGAACTTTTCAGTCTAGCAGAGCATCTGTGTTTCTGCCCTTAGATACAGATACTTATACATATGCAAACACATATCTGGGAAGTATCACTTGAAGGTTGCAATGCACATGCAGAAAAAAAAAAGATGGGACCAAGAGTTATTGAATCAGAGACCTGGAGAATGGCAGAGGCCATCAATCCCATAACATTGATAGCTGTATATGAGGGGAGAAAACTGCAAGATTTGTAAGGGAGGGAATCAATGAGATTGAGAACAATAGAAACTGGAGTAGATTGGCCATAAATGAGAGACTTCAAAGAGGGAGATTTGTATGAGAAAACTGAAAAATAGGAAAAATCCAAAACTGTCTACATTAAGCCCCATGTGATATCGTTTAGGAGGAATAAACTCATTTTGTTTGAATTTTGACTGTTGCATCATGTTTCCAAAATATGATACCACTCAAAATCTAAACAAGTGGGTTTATGGTTTTACTCTTATGAATAAAAATCATGGAGTGAAGCAAAGCCTCAGAATCAGTACTGTCTAATCTTTTCTAACTCCAAGGTTAAGTCCGTATGTGAGTTTCTAGCTCTGAAATGTGCCTTGAAATATTCCCACCACCCCGGACATCTTCCATCCGTACTAGACTCCATGAGGGGGCTAACCCCAAGTAGCAGATTTAGGTTTTGCTGGAACTGTATTATTCATGTCCTTCTTTGCTGAGATGGGATTTTTATGCCAGGTCAAAGCATGCCAGGACCTTTGAAATCCAACTGTTTTTGTTTGCTGTGCCTGTCAAAACAATTAGGGCGCCAACTCCTGGCTCCTTCCTGTTCCTTGACCTCGGTGCCTCACTGACCATCTTTATTTGTAAACATTTCAGTTTCCACATTATTTGACTTATTTACCACACCATTACTGCTAACTCTCAACAGCTCCTTGTCACTCCATAGTGTTTATTTTTTAAACTGTTAAAAGTGTAACATAAAGGAGAAGAAGGAAGAGGAGTGAGGGAGAAAGGGCGTGAAAATGGTCATTAACATCCAGGGCTGCGCCAGGGCAAAGCTAGGCAGCTGACCTTCAAACAGACCTTCCACATGGGTGCACGGGCCAGGTACTTGAGCTGTCTATAACTGGTTTCCTTGTTGCATTAGCAGGACCAGGGTCAGAAGTGGAGCAACTAGGATTTGAACCAGCACCCACATTTGAGACCAGTGCTGCAGACAGAAACTTAACCTACCATGTCACAGTACAGCCCTTCTTCAAAGGTTTTGAATATTTTTTAATTTTGTATTTTTAAATTTTATTTTTGAGTGCTAGTAACTCCCCCAATGCTTGCATTATCTGGAACTGTGTCAGGTAGTAGTTGGAAACCAGGAACTCAATGAACTCACGGATTTCAACACAACCAGTAAAATCTTTATTTATTGTCCCCCACAGCGTGCTTCAACAGACACCAGAAGGCACTCAGAGACATGACTATTACCCTAGAAGGCACTGATTTGGGATGTGGGCGTGTCAAGTGGCATCTTAACTACTTGGCCACTTAACCATCCCTCATCCTTGTATCCTTGTAAACATACAGTGTTGTGATGAAGTAATAGGACAATCCCCATGGATATTTACTATGTACTTTATGTCCTATATCTTATTCCATTTAATTTTCCCTAACATTTAAATCATACAGATTGATCAGCTACATTGTATTAATGAGACAAGTCAGCTCTTAAAGCTTTTTGTACAAGGTTCTACTAATTGTAATTGCTGGAACTGAAGACACATCAGAGTGACTTCAAAGATAATGTTTTATATACTTTACCAGCACTTGGTAAAAGCTTATAGTTTCTTCATTTTTCCAGGACCTAGTTCTTTAAGTGTTTCACTTCTGTGAACACTGAGAGAATCAAATCAAAATATTATAAATTGCTTACACGTCCAGTAGTATTTTTGGAATATCAAATTCCCTAAAATCTGAGCTGTAATTTCTTTTTTCATTTTCCACTTTGGATATAAATGACAATTACTAAAATAGATCTATATTTAATTGACACTTGCTTTATTCCTACTTACTGCTGAATTTTAATAAGTAATAGAACCAAAGTAATTGGAAATTGCAAGTGAGAAAATGGGCAGAGACAACAATATTTGGCTATCACACATGACATACATGAAAACAACCACAAAACAAAGACAGAAAAGAGACTGATATGGCATGAAGGATAAGCCTTTGGCTCCATTTAAAGGGTAAAATTTTTGTTTTTCTTATCTAGAGAATATGAGAAATAACGGAACTTGTATTATAATATAAAATTTAATTGAGCTGATATGCATAAAATAGCTCACTGCATAAAAAGTTTAAAGCACTCAGTAAATGTTAGATGATAAGGTGATGTTGATAAGGTTGTTGATTCTGTTTAGCTTGGATTATACAGAATGATACATACCTTGATGTTAAAGGCAAACACTTAAAATTTTCTATACAAACAGGAAAATGGAATGAAGAGATACGATGTGGTATAATGTGTCCAACTGTCGCTTGCAACACTCACATCCCAAGCCAGCGTCCTTGGGTGTAAAAGCTTTGCCTCTGCTTTAGATCTGGCTAGTTATCATTAAGGAGTATGAGGGGAAACTATGATGGCCCAATTGCTCGAGTTTCTGCCCCCTGTGTGGGAGATCCCCATGGAATTTCAAGCTCCTGTCTTTGGCCTGCTACAACCCTGGTTATGGCAGAAATTTGGGGATTGAATTGGCAGAGGAAAAAATATATCTTTCCTTTCCCTCTCTCCCCTCTTTCTATGTCACTCTTTCAATTAGATGAAAATAAATGAAGATATCAAGAATAGTAACAAAATAAGAGATGTCAACTAACACACGAGGGAAACAGCAAAAATCACAATGGAAACAAATTGTGACATATATCAGACATATACACAGATACATTTTATTGATGAGTATATATTTGCATTATGTGGGTATTTTTTTTTTTTTTTTTACAAAATCTTGAGTTGTGGGGCTGCTATTGTGGCATATGCATAAAGCCACTGCTTGCTGTTCCAGTATCTCCTATGGGCACAGGTTCCAGTGTATTTGATTTATTTATTGTATGGCCACTGCTAGTTCTTCAGCATTTTCTTTTTTAAGATTTATTTATTGAAAGGCAGAGTTACAGAGAGGAAAGGGAACAGGCAGGGAGAGAGAGAGAGAGACAACTTTATCTGTTGGTTCACTCCCCAAATGGCCACAACTTCCAGTCCATCTCCCTGGATCTAGCTTTGTCCAGACTATGATGAAGCACCTGGCTCTTGGCTTTGACCTGGCCAAGTGTTGGCCATTGCAGCCTATCTGAATGTCAATCAGTGGAGGAAAGATCTCTCTGCATATCCTTCTCTTTTTGTAACTCTGACTTTCAGATAACAAAATAAGTCTTACAAACATAAACTGAAACACAGATTTCATACTTCTAGTTCTGTCTCATTTCATTCATCAAGTTCTTTTGCAATCAACATGGTTATACTCCATAATAGGATGTGTTGTCACTTTCAGATTTGTATCTTTTGAAATGTGTTACATTTCAAATGTTTTATCCAACTGAGCGATTAAAAGGTCAAATCTGATAGATGTGTACAGAGGCCATTGGCACACTGCTAGAACTAGTACATCAATCTGGACCAGCCTGCCCTATACTTCTATCTGATGTTCAGATATGTGTGCTGTTAAAACAAAAAATCCATACAACTATGTCAAATGCCAACAGTGTTTTCTAGAATAATATAATGAAAGACAAAGATTCTTTATGACATCCAAATATTTCCATGACAGTTCTTTTGAAAGAATGTAATGAGCTTGAGGATCATTTCATTTTTAAAAAGCTTTTAAATTTCAGAATAGTTTTAAATTTACAAAACAAAAACTGTGAAATAGTACACTCATCTCATTTCCCACACACAGCTTCTATTTTTAACAGCTTCTACTTGAATGACACGATAAGTTGTTATAATCCCTATAGCAGACACAGATTACTTATGATCTTATTTTAGTATGTTTGTTATAGATTTTAAGTCAAAATTCCTCTTTTCTTTAAACTTCTCCCAGCCTAACACAATCAATGTTCTGTATTCAGGCTGAGTATTTTTAGTCCCTACAAATGAGAGAAATATGGAGTATTTCCCTTTCTGTGTCTGACATATTTCACTTAACATGATGTCCTCCAGTTCTAACCATTTTAATGAAAATGACAGGCTTTCGCTCTTTTTATGGATGTGTATTTTTTAATGTGTATTTTCATTTAAAACTATGTATTTATCTCCTACTTGTGCCCATGTAAATGTCTGATAAAGGAAAATAGTTACATGTCTGTGTGATGTGAGGTAATTTCATTTCAAATATGTTATTTACTATCAGCCAAAGATGTTTAGGTTAAAATATAAAGTGAAAATAGCAGTTCATGAAACTGTATAGATTTCAAGCAAAATAAGTATTTCAAATAATAAACAGCAACAAAAGCATGCATTTTTCTTTGTATATTTTTGCTCATTTTGCAATCTTTCTCAATGTAACATTGTCACAAGTGGTTCTGTTGCCTTCCAGCACAATTAAGAGTCTACACGATTGTGCCTTTCAATGCTTTTTGTTATTCACCCAACAAACTAGGGTAAATTTTCCTTAGCAGTTTAACTTCAGTTAAACTCTCTTATTCACATATATTCAATGCTCTGTCTCTTATTCCTCTACCCGACGGTATGAGACCCGTGCCGGGCTCTCTCTTCTGAAGCTGGGAGTGTTCGAGACAGTCTTGTTCCTGCAGAGGCTAGTTCAGGACAGTTTGCCTATCCACGTTTAAGCCCATATTCTGGGCTCAGTTTCTCCAGCACTTATCAATCTCTCAGGCACTCAGTCTCTCCAGTTCCTGTCTTGTGTCTCCTTGTAGACCCCCTGCAGCGGGTTGGGAGGACCTGGGTGGTGGCAGAGTGGAAATTATCTTGAGTATTAACTTGGAGACGCAACCCGGAGACACAGACAAGTCCTGACATGTGACTAACTATTGCTACTTAATCTAGTGGTAGAAGTTACACACAAGTTCACATTGCATTAGATTAGTTCATGTTTCGTACATCTCATATACAGGTTAAACAACACATATCAGTTAATATTGCACAGAGATATTTTAAGGGGATGGGTTATACACAATAATATATTTTAGCAAGTTTTGCTATTCTGTTCATCATAAACATATAATTGAACCCAAATCAGTCATGTTATTGGGAATATGGAATAGCAATGAGTCAGGAAAGTCATTACAATGTGGCACCAGATAAAATCAGTTAAGCATAAAAGTCATCTGGCCACAGAAAAGGGGAGGGAAGCAAATGGGTGGAGAATGAATTTTTATGCTGTAGGAAGAGCAAAGGGTAAGAGAGTAGTGGGCCAGCTGGAGAAGAACAGAAGATGGTCATGGAGATGTGAGCAGAAGTCTTGTCAGGCTGTCGGGGTTCAGGAAGGTGCTCAGTTGTTAGTTTGGAAGAAGTTAGATTTGGTGTAAAGATTGCTCTAACATATTGGGTAAAGGATCTAAACAGCCAGGTTGAAAGTGGGACACCATTTATTGAATGGCCACATTAACCCAAATAAGTGGTGATTTGGGCCGACGTTACAGGGATAATGGTACAGGTAGTGAGAAACGATCGGACATGTATGTTGGAGGTAGCCATAGCTTCATGTGTAATCAGTGTGAACCTGTGCTGTGAGAGATGAAAGTTAAGAGTGACTCATTTTTTTTTTTTTTATCATGAGTTTCTGTAAGCACTGCTATTGATAGAATTGCAGGAGACATTGCAGGGAAAGTTTTCTGATGAGTGCGAAGAACAAGGATTCAGTTTTGGAACAGCAGATTTTCAGATCTCTGCTAATCACATTGTTGAAGATGTTTTATAAAACAAAAAGAAATATGCATTACATTCCACTTGGCTTGGGCCGGAGGTACAGATGTAATGGCTATCAGCCTACAGTGATCATAAGAAGATTAAATGAGTACAAGCAGATAAAGACTGAATACATCTGGAAGGACCGCCAACATATTATGAAAACAGCGCTCTGTGCGGTGCAGACCTCCATGGGCTATCATTTGAATAGAGCATGGTCTGAAAAACAGTCCAGTGTGCTATTGGTGGCCATGGCACACTCACAGCAGTGGATGGATCCTTAATATTGCTGCTGTTAGTTGCAAGCAGCAGACACATCTGAATTTAGTCTTTAAGTTTTCTGGAAAAGTTTTTCACTTTCTCCCTACCCTTTATTAATATGTTCAAAAATGCATTTGACATTGCTGGAACTAATTCAGTTCCCCAGTAGGTGAAATTCCTATATTTTACTCTCTGCTAATAGTTCTAAACAGTGATAATTACCGCTTTTCTAATTGCTTGATTTAGAAGAAATGTTTGACAGTGTCATGAAAGTTTTAGATTTTCAGGAAAAAAAAAAACATAATTTGAGCCATTTTAAAAGTATGACTTTTACAAATGCTTTTTTTTTAACCTTCTGATATTATTTGCTTTGAAGATATTGCTACTGATTATAGTAAACTGAAGGAATTTAAGGGTGTGTTGGGAAGAGGGTAAAAATATAAATAATACAAATAATATTAGATGCAGTATGGTACCAGTTTTTTTACCTTAAATGGGAATAATATTCTTTTATACTTTCCATGTTTATTTCTTTTTTGACATAATATTTAGTAAGAAGAATAAGCTTCCTAGTTACTCATTCTTATGATCACATGAGTGTATCTATACCTGTAAAAACAACAGAACAACAATAAAAATTTCAGGTTCTAAATAAACCATTACCAGTTTTTTTTTTTAAACTTGAATTTGTATTGCTATGGTCGGTCTAATTGATTCCATGTGTAAAACAGTTTTGCAAAAGTATGGTAATACAATAGTTAGTTGCCTCCATTTGTGAGTTAAGAAGCTTGGGCAATACGGCACAGTCCCTGGTTTCCTCATCCACTGTGGTCCAACTTTCTCTCTACACCAGATATTTCTGCCAGTGTCATTTCTCCTATGGATCAATATATTATTATTTTCTGATGTCTCGGGAGAACTGAAAATTGTGAGAACACTCAGTTCCTTAAAACCTTTGAACAAATCTGTGCGTCTCTTACCTACTACGTTCTCCTGTCTGAGGTGGGACTGGGTTAAAGGCTCTGCTCTGGAAGCCTTAGATTAGTGAACTGAGCCCCAAAGATGGGGTAGACAGAAGCATCGCAGGCTTAATGGTACATTACTTGCTTCATTTTAAAATTCATCATTATTAAAGATTCATACTGTATATTAGTAAGGAAGAATGACAAAAAGAGAAGAGGTGAGACAGAGGAGGTTTCTATGCTGTGATCTACCCCCCAAATGGTCAAAGTGACAAGGTGTGGGCCAAAAGGATGGGACTCCTGTTGAGTTTCCCATATTGCTGGCACAGGGCCAGCTTCTTGGACCAGCTTCTGCTGATTTCCCAAGTTCATTAGCAGGGGGCTGGATTGGAAGCAGAGAAGCCAGCAGCACTCTGATACGCAACACTAGCATTGCAGGTGGCAGCTTGATGTGCTTACAGTGCCTGCCTCTACAACTTATCTTGATCATACAAGTATGTATGGTATTCTAGATCTTTTACCACCATTGCTCTTTTGGTACTTGTAGAAACATCAACTTTAATGAGTTTCACATTATCAGTTTTTTTTTTTTACAGTGCAATAATTACTGAAAGTAGTTTGAACTGACTCTTGATTTAACTTAGGAAATGAAAAATTTCAACTCTACATTTTTCATATTGAAATTCACCTTTCTAATTAGTGGAAAAAACTTCCCAATTTTTTTACAGATTATCAAAATACTAAAAATTAAACTTTCCATTTAGCAATTAACTTTCAAATGAGTGAGCAAGATAGGAAAATAAATTGGAACTAGAAGAAAAAGCTAAAGACCATTTACATAACAAAAGTATGGGGTTGAATAAATCCAGGACAATTAAAATTGTCATAGAACAAGGAAGTGTTAACATCTGATAAAGGACAGCAATTCACACAACATGAATGTCATTCCTATGAAATCATTCACTGAAATCCTATTGAGACTTTACTGTCATATGAGCATCTTATAATAATTTAAATTTTAAAAAGTCATCAATGAATTTTTTAGTGTTACCAACAGAAAATGAAGTTTGAAGGAAGGGTGTCCACAAATCAAGGAGAAAATATTGACAATAGAAAATTGTTAGAATTTTTTTACATTGTCTAAGAGTGAAAGCTTTGTTTCCAAGTATATGTCCAGAGATAATACTTAAAATATTGATTAAAAATATGACCATGATGATTACAGAATTTAGAAAATTATGTGAAACTGTATTTCTCCTTTACTCTTTTTCATCTTGAAACAATTAATATCAGATTGTGGTGTTGCGGGGACTGGACATTTTACCCTCCCATTTAAGATGCTCGTGTCCATATCAATATTGTTATGTCCAGGGGTGGATTCTGAGGTTTAACTCCTAAATCCATCTCCTTGGTCCCTGTGCCAGTAAAGACCTGAAGGTATTTTGATAGCTGAAGTAATCAGATTCTTTTGTGTAGGTGGAATACCTAGACTGAATTCCTACCTCCTATTTCAAGCTCTACGCCAGTCCTGTAACTGTATGTATTTAGAAATCAGATCTCTTGACTTCGCCCTCCTTCTTGCCATGTCTGCTTCTCAAGTATTTTTTGTTTGTTTGTTTGATTTGTTTTATTTTAAGAAAAGCATAATAAATAAAATTACAGCTTCACCCAGAAAAATAAAACCAGCACCTTGCACAAAATAAAGTATGACCAGTTAATTTTAGGAATGATGATGACCTGAAATCTTTTCTACCCTTCAGGTTAAACTATTTGTGACTGTGTTAAAACTTCTTGGCCAACACATTACTACCTATACAAGGCAAACTCGCACAGTTATTAATGTTTTCAAGATATTTAATGAACTTGCACTCCAGCTGCAGTATCTTACACAAACTGTGCTCAAGTGACCTTAAACCATCATTATGGTCCCAAATGACTGTGTTCATCCATGGCTCTGTGCCATTTGCATTCAGAATGCAACTGTCCTTCCCTCTCTTCTTCGCCTGTACAAACTAGGATTCAAGCACAGCTGAAATGGCAACCCTTCTGTAAGCCTTACTGCCCTCCTTTATTCTGAATGCACAGCATATTTTAAGAAATATTACAGTAATAATGATTATTTGCCTATTTCCATACCTATTCCTAGACCCTAAAAACTCCTAGAGGGCAGAGCTTTGGCTTACTCATCCTTTTTATGCCTTTGCTAAGAAAAGGGACTGGTTTAACACAAACTTTCAATAAATGTTCCATTCCCCTTGTTTGAATTATGTGGTCGTGAAAAAGACTATTCTCTTATGTCCTCCCCCAGCAAAAGGATTTTTAAGAGGTCAAGACTAGCAGTTTTTAAAAGGACTGCAAGTACAATTCAGGAATGCAGCTGCACTGACGTTGGCTGGAGGCAGTTTGGGGATATCATCTTTTATGGTAGCTGGTGACTTCAGATTGTGTAACTCTTCAACTGTCCTGGTGTATCACTTGCAGAAAGCATTACAGCAATAGATATTGAATCCCATTTCTGTTGATAGGCAGTCACAGGAACAAGCAGAATTCAAGCAGGAATTTATGACTCTTAAAATTACAAAAGAGACTCATGGATTCCAGTCCATGAAACAGAATGCAGAAGCTGAAGTTTTAGTTATATCTGTTGGACCAGCATACAAGATGAACTTGGTTACATTCTAACTTGAATGATGAATACTGCATTGTCAAAACAGAGGAGATTACCTGTAAATTAAAATGGCACTGATTTGTGGAACGTAATTTAAGAGATTAAAACAGTTAAAAATGACAGAGATTTTGTTGTGTTGATTATCTCCTCTCTTTCAGTCAGCATGACAGGGAGAATTAATATGAATGACTGCTATTATGGGAAATACAAGATTCGTTATTTTGAAGCGAGAAGTGACATTATTTTCTCACATAGTTTTAAAAAGTTATTGCAATAAACAATCAGAAGATCGCTTAACAAGTTGAGATATGGAAACTGGCAGATTTGGGCAAAACATTGCTCTCATTTACATATTGTAGTATTTGACTAATCTCTTTACTGACTGTATTAAAAAAATTGAGGACACTCATGGGAAATAAACTTTATAAAGCTCATCCACACTATAATATCAATGACAGGCAAGTATAAGGTCTGTCTCCCTCATAAAATTAGGTCTGCTGAAGAGATACTGCATATCTGAAAAACAGCAAGAAAAATTCTTAATAAGACATTCAGCTCTAGATAAAGCATTCCTACTTCTGTAGGAGGCAGACGAACAGGAACCTTTCAGAGGCTAAACTTATCCTCTCCTCTCCAATGTCCTTGGGGGTGATTCCATTTTAGATTTCAGAGATAAATCGTTGTCTGAGGAATGCAGTGTGCATCCAAGCCATGAGGCATTGCACTAGAATGATCTAGCTCAACTTGGTTAGGTCTAGGAGGCCAGGGGGCTTTTAAGAATGTAAATTTTCTGGCTTAGTTTATACTTCAGAAGCATTAAACATTAGATTCAGTAGTGTCAGAATCTCTTCCTTTCAAAATAATCCTGAATTAATTCTCATTCTATGAAGTTCACCATATCTGTTTCAGTTAGATAAACTTATCTCCAATGCTTAACTTAGTTCTTTCTACGCAGAACAAATTAACTGCTTATGAAATAATTACGAATAAATGGATGAAGGGGAGGTTAGAAGCAGAGATTGTTTTTCCTAGATAGATGGAGAATAGAACTCCTTCCTCTACCGCATCATCACCTTGACAGTTTTGTATGGAAGAAATGGTGAAAAAAAAAAAGACTAAAAAGAACTTTACAAATAAATGGGGCAAGAATATTCTATAAAGCTACACTGTCCAATTATGCACAAGAATTAAACTTAGGTCATAAGCTTGAAACTAAAGTAAATGGGTTAATTCAAAAATAACTCTGGTTGGAGATGTAGATCAGATATTGTGACATTTACTTAATTGAGATAATTCAGTGAAAACAAAGTTATACCATTTTGAAGAGTCAAAATTGAACTGAACAAATTAACAGATTCCGTAGGAGTCTAAAAACTACACAAAGACAGGGCTGGCCTAGCAACCGTTTGTGGGATATGGTCTGTTCAAGAACTTCCAGTGCCTTTGTGGTAATCAAATTCAGAAATGTGAGGCCAGGTGATGCTCTATCTCCTCATGGCTTCCAAGGGGAAAGAGAAAGATGGGCTACGTGGAAGCATGGCAGTTGTGGCAGACCTCTTTTATCTCACTAATGAAGACGTTTGTTTAAAAGAGATGAAAGATATATATATCCCTCTTATTATATATATAAGATATATATAAACCCTCTCATTATACCAAGTAGTTCTCCAATATCAATTTCATTCATCTTATGTGTGTGTGTGTGTGTGTGTGTGTTTGTGTGTGTATGTGTGTGTGTTTACTTATGGGGGGATACTTTACCATTTTTTTCCAAATATGTAGTATTTGCTTTGATACATTTTGAAGAATCATAAACATTATTTCCAGTAATATGCCTTTTTTATTGTGTCTAGTAGAAATTCTCTGAGTGCTGAATCACAACTTCAAGGTCAAAGAGTTATAAAAAGAAAAAATCCAATCAGATGGGAAAACTGAGAGCATTAAATGTCTGTTGATTCTGCTTAGGCTTTCCTTTCATTCATTCTTTCCAGCCAGATAACATTGTGGTAACACAGAATAAACCTAAATATTTTATTAGACCTAAACAAAATTAAAGAAGTGATGGATGAAGTGGTAGACCATGGTAGTCTTCTCCTATCTTCAATTAACAGGCTGCTTAACGAGTCTATCGAAAGAATACTATCACATCTAAGAAAACACCTTAGCATTAGCTACTTCCTGCATAAAAAGTTTGTACTCCCAAAAGTTTTCACTGCTTTCCACTTGGTGTTACAGTCCTTTCTAATTTCCGCTGGTATAAATCAATTAAGATTTATTAGCTTCATATAAAGGAACTCCAGTAAGTTTTTAATAATAATTATCATTATCACTGATTAAAGTTATATTGTTCAGGCCAGATGGAGTCTTTTTCCTGTCAGCTACAATGAGCTTGCATTATGTAGTTATAATGTGTTTAGATCTCAATAAACAGATGGTACGGTGACAGGATATGATACACTGGTGATGTCAGCAACAGTGCTTCAAACAGAATTGCTTTAAATAGTCTCTATTACAGCAAGGATCCCAACACATTTAAGTTGGCTGTAATTGAGTCCTAGCATTGTTTTAATTTAGAAAAAGTATGAGATGCATCTAAAAGTTTCATAGAAAATAAAATTTACTGGTAAATTAATTTTGGTAGAAGAAATACCTTGCATATGGAATTCTTCATAATTCTCGAAACTGCATATTATGAGTGGACCTATGAAATTAAAGAATAAAATCATTTCCCATGATTTCTTCTAACAGTCTTTTGGCTGATTCCTTATGGAATTTCTCTCTCTGGAGCATTGATCAAGGCCTGTACCCACATATACCCACAGTAGATGCAATATTTTACCACTACAGGGGGTAAAGTTTGATTCCTGAAAGTACAGAATGTATCAGTAACATTTTTAGAAAAAAAATACTAAATAGGTAAAAATAAAGCTTTCAAAAAATTAAACGTTTTAAAGATTTACTTGGGTATTTGAAAGAGTGATAGAGAGAGCTTAGAGTGGGAGAGGAAGAGTGAGAGAGAGACATATTCTCTGGTTCATTCCTCAGACGGTCATAAGCCTCACTGATGTCTCCCACATGTGTGGCAGTGACCCAAACGTTTGGGCAATTTTCCACTGCTTTTTCTAGTCTCTTAGCAGGGAGATAGAGTCCATTGCCCAGTTAATTCCCCAATGCCTATAACAGCACTGCTGGCCCAGCACAAATCCAGGAGCCTGGATTTCTATGAAGACGGACAGGGACAAAGGAATGAGCCATCACCTGCTGCCTATTAGTGTTTCCATTTGTAGAAAGCTGCACTGGAATTACAGTAACTGGGACTTGAATCCAGGCACTCTGGGGATGTCTCCAGTAGCTAATTAACTACTGCAAACGTACCTGCTCTTTAATTTTCAGTAACTGTTAGTTTCTATGATCTGTGAGCTTTGGAAATTATGACCATAAAAGTGTTCAGTAGTCAAAGTGAATTTATTTAAAATAATGGCTTACATATTTCTGAGAAGGGACACATATTTCATTTATTGAATTTTCTAATAAAATATTGAGAGGAGTTTTGAGTACCAAATTATCCCTATATTTGACATATTTTGAACATTTAGGTTTTGCCGCTTTAAGCGAGCATGTTACAGGCTATGAGTCAAGCCTAACACAACATAAAAGTCCTTATAAAGGAGCAAGAATATTTCATTTGAGGATTTACCACCAGTCAAAAAGTATAAGGTTATAATGTGCGTTACCTTTTCTGTTCTCTTTCCTCTTCTCCAGGTGGGCGTTGTCATAAATCCTGTACTGGCCGATGCTGGGGACCCACAGAACATCACTGCCAGACTTGTAAGTATTCAAGTGAGAAAGTGTGGGTTTGAAGTGGCCAAGGAATCTTAATAATTGATTTTTTTAATATATCTGGTCATCTGACACATCAAAATGAGATTTTTACCTCTTTCTGATAGATTCACTTCCTCCCAAGAAAGCTGCCTCATATTATTGCTTTCAAATGACACATAATACGTAATTGCTTCTTCTATTTCTTTGTGGTTTCTAGATTAATAATCTCAACAGCACAGCTGTGGTGATAGTGGCTCTGACTTCAATGTCTGTGCATCACTAGGTGTAGGAAATCCAAATGTGTGCAAAATAATAATGACTCAATTTCACATCAACTGGGTATCTCAGTGCCTTTCCCAAGTGGTAATATCACCATTCATTAGGAAAAGAAGGGATGCTGTGTCCTTCTCTATACAAGGCAGGTTCAATTCTAGGTACAAGGATGGCCAGTATGTGAGTTACGGGCATAAATTCACATTTTTCAATGATGCAACTTGCCCTTAATGTGTATTGTCTCTTGAACTAAGTGTGAAGTTAATTTGACACACATTTTGGTAAAATATTTTAAAACTAGAGTTTGTTTCAATGAAAGAAATACGAAATAATAGCTTTATTGTTAGCTGCTAAAGAAAATATGTGTATGAAAAGGTGTGTGCCCAGTAATCGATGATACCACTAATTTTTTTCTAAATTCATGGATTTTGTCATTTTCAAAATTCATAAAACATAAAAGAACATAATGCTCCCGTGGCTTACCTTTGTCCCTCAGCCATCCATAGTCAGCAATCCAATTGGTTATTGTGGTATATTCTTTGAAAGAAAATAGATGGGTACCTAAAGAAATGTGGATATGTCACCCTCAATTATTCTACTGAAATGTTAGTATGCTCAGCATGTTGTGCCACAGTTTCTTTGATTTTTTTTTCAATGAAGATTTATGAATATGAATTATTTGTAGTATGAATTCCTAGACACAGAATTCATAGGATGATAAACAAGTGTATCTGCTATTCATTTGTAATGAGAATTGACTACCAGAGACTCAGTAGCCACTTGTGGTAAGGGAGGACTCAGTAGCCACTTGCGGTAAGGGAGTAACCCTCTGTGTACTCTAGGGGGGACCAACCTGGATCCATTAGTCATGGCTGGGCCTGGTGGACTGTTTCCAGTGACCTGAGCTATGTTTAACACTTTTGGGTCAAGCGAGTGGGGATACTCCACTTTTGGGTCAAACACTGTGGTGAGCTTTGGTGCTATTGCAGTGCTGGGGACTTGAGTCTTTACAGCAGCATTTCTTTATTTCCCTTCTTACCCTGGGCATTCTTCTCTTTATCTGACTCTGCTGGTCCTGTGAAACCTGCTTGCTTGCTGCCTGATCACGGTGTTCTGCATGTGAGCTTGGTTTTTATCCACGTCCAGGCTGCTTTCCACTTCACATAGAGCTCACTCGCCTGCAGCTGTTCTCCCACCCAGGTTGTGATAATTGTCCCTGCCAGCGGCGTGTCTGAATGCCTGTCTCTGTCTCCTGGAAGGAAGAATGCATTCTCAAAGTTTGGGACCTTTATAAAAGAGTTAAAGGGAAATAGTATTTCAGAGTAAATTTTAATTAACTGATTTAATGGAACTAATGTTTTAATGGCAGTAATGTTTTGACAGAGATTTTATGCAGAATTCTAAAGTAAGCTTGTATAACTAACTGCATTGGATTCATTCACCACACTGTTTGGAGACATGATTTCAGTATCAAAGAAGTTCATACGGTAGACAGTACTTGTAGACGATACAAAGATGACATTGATGTGCAAGCTTGCAAGAATTCTAGATCTCTGAAATAAAGAATAATTCTTGTAAGGCTGTGAGACAAGGGGACACACAACCATGGCAATCACTAAAGTGTTAGGACATCCACTAGTTAATTCATGGCAAAGAAATTGTGAGGTGTCAAACTTGAAATAGAATTTTTTACTCAGTAACTTTCTACTTACTTTATTTTATGAAGAGATCAAAGAGGCTTCCTGGAGGGCTACTCTTGGCAGCCACTTCGGTGGGATGGTGGAATCTAAGCCACACCCCCTTTCATTCCCCTGGGAACTGAGGGATTCAAGTTAGATACAGGGCAGTGGATGTGTTTGTGTTTGGGAAATGCTGGGGCAGGTCTCTTTTTTCTGAGGGGTGGAGGGTTATATGAAGCCCTATGGCTGTGTTATTACTTTAGGACTTTGTCCAAACCCAGGCTGACCTCTCAGCACTATTTAGAGTTCTCTTTTATGTGCCTCTTGCAAGTATTTCCAAGGTTGATTGTAGAACTGAGCTGGCAAGGATGAACAAATCTGTGCCACCTTTTCCAAACCAGAAATCCTATATTGTCCTTTTACTAATATACTGTTAGTAAAGAAAACTACCCTGTTAATTTTGTCATGTGTCTCATCCTTTATGTGCTTTTGTAGAAAACAAATTTCAGTGTGAAGTTGCATATGTGTATGTTTTCACTTCAAGTTGGGTTGGAAATTCAACCTTTACCCCCATTTTATCTTAATGCAGTGATTTCTGCACTAAAAAAAATAGGAAAAAAATAAATGGATTTTCCTCAATTTGAATTGAAAGTTAAATTTCCCTTCAATTCATATGGTACTCACAGTTCTGAAAGTTTTAATTCATGCTGGCCCAAACTTGCAATGCCATGATTTCCACCAATGTTTCTTACTGTTTTATCAGACAGCTTTGAGGACAGTAGGTAGTTCTCCGAGAGCCACCCCCGTGGACAGATTCAGTTGCTGAACCTTGGTTCTCTGCAACGCTCCGCGCGTGGTTACTGGGCAGTGTTTTCAGCTGTGGGTGATTTTCACCTGGTGGGGATATTTGATAGTTTCTGAGCATTTTTGTTTATCACCAGATAGGGAAGAAACACTGGCAATAACAATACTGCGAAACATCCTGTGATGCAAGAGAGAACCTTTCCCACTCCCTCCATCCTCCCAATGAGGGACTTTTCGCTGCAAAATGTTAACAGTGTTAAGCATTGAGTAGATAATTGGTTAAGGCTGAACCAATCAGAGGTTTCCCTAGAAAAATTAGAATCGGGATCCAGGTAACGCTTTCATTACCTTAGAAACACGAACCTGAAGAGGTGTGAATCTAACTTAGGTTTCCATTTTTAAAGCATTTGTGTGAAGTAAGGTCATCAGGCACTCTGAAGAATCAGGCAGCTGTGCAGAGTTAGAGGGCAGGGGAGCAGTGTGGGCCCCAGGTCCAGTGCACTGCTCTCCTCCTGGACCTCCTCCACCTGCATTTGAATGGGATTTCATTGAATGGGATTTGTCACACAGGAGGATGGTAGGGTCTGCGACTGAGTTCACCCAGCCAGAGTTCACGTATCAAATCATCAGATTGAACATCTTTAAGTGTATCTAATTTTTAAGCCTATAAATTATCATCGCTTAAAATTGGGTTTCTGGTCACTGCCCTTATCATACTGAATTTCGCAAATCTAAAATCAGGGAACATGTATATGTATCTAACACTTGATTGCACACATATAAATTTGACGAAAATACATTTTAACGTTGAGCTTTAGAGTGTTTTTAAAATATTTTAAAATTCATTTTTACAGCAGTCCTGAAAGTTAAAGTGAAACGTTAGAAACCTTATTTTATGTTTTGAGGAAATTTGAGCCGAGAAAATGAACAAAGGATTTGTTAAACTAACTCAGTTTGTACCTCAGATTTTAACCTAATGGCTCCAAATCCCAAGACAATAGTGTTTCCTACATAGCACATGAAACTGTTTGATTGTAGAGGTTATTGGATATGACATTATCTGCACAACACAAATCCCAGTTAATTCCACTTCCTAACATGAGAAAATGACTTCGTTTTTCTAAATAATGGTTACCAATCTCCAAAATTGAGATAATAACTACACTTAACTTAGATGCCTTCTTTTGTTCTTGATGAAGCTCAATTCAGCAGTTCAGTTCAAATGCTTAAATACTTTGGTTATATAGTAATAATACCATACATTTTAACTGATATTATAATCAATTTCCAGAAGAGTTCATTCATTTTCAGCCTGAGATAATGAACACAGAGGTATCCAATGAACTCTCATGACACCTGCTGGCTGGAGAATGAGGAAGAGGCAACGTGCCCTTGACATTTGCTCTTGTATGCTCTCTCCTTGTCTGAGCTACTGAAAGATACTTGTTCATACTTAAAAGAGCTCAGAATCCTGTGACCAACTTTATTTAGGAACGAATCAAAGACCTGACTTTTAGAATTACAATCTTTTTATTAGAGAATGAGACCTTGAGAGATTCCATAATGTTACTAGATGTTCAAAGATGCCCTAGAGCTATGATATACATAATCAAAACCTGTTTATGTGCAACTTCCCAGGCTTCCCTTTAGATTTCTAATGGCTCTTTTATTAACTGAAATGCATTTATTACAGTTAGGCATCTTTTAAAGGCATTTACAGCTGAACCCAGACTCAACTTATTAAACATAAGAAAATATGCCATCGAAGTTTTCAACAATTTTGGGGTTTTTTGCTTTTGTTGACTGGCCTTGTAAAAGTTCACTTTAGTGTCTGAAAGACATAGTTTTACATTATTTAGAAAATATTTCTTTCCTTGGTGACTCAAATAGTTCCCCAGTGAGGGTTCTTCTGGAGGTATGCAACTTAATGATTTGCCATACATTTACTTCTATTTTGTGAATATTTTTCCTTTGAAACTTTCTCTGTGTTAGGGAAGCAAAGAAACATTAATAAAGAGCTGCCACCTCAGCAAAGTAGCTGCAGTTAAAATCTGTTTCTTGTGGCCATTGCTGTGGTGTATACTGGGGCTTCTACTTGAAGTGCTGGCATCATGTACAGGTGCAAATTCCAGTCCTGGTTGCTGTGGTTCCAAACCAGTTCCCTGCAAATGTGCCTGTGAAATCAATGAAGGATAGCCCAAATGCTCTGGGGAAGACTTCTGGCTTTGACCTAGGCTAGCCCCAGTCTTTGTGGTTATTTGGGGAGTGAGGCAGAATATGGAGGACCTCTCCCCACCCCTCCTCCCCAACCGCATTCTATGTCTATAACTCTGCCATTCAAATAAAAGAAATAAATCTTAACATATGTTCTATTCACCTGACATTTTCCCAAGCTATGTTATGTTCATAAATATGCTTAAAGTGGAAGTGAGAAGTTATGGTGAAGACTAAGTTGGCTCCAGGCTAAAGAATCAGCTTGTGATAATGACTTATTTTTTAGGGTCAAAGAAAACAATGAATGTGGATAGCAGTTGAAAGCATCACTGAATTGAGATGTGGGAAAGCAAGGATGCCAGTCATAGCAAGGGTAAGCTGGATGGAGGTCTGCAGGAGGAAAAAGCTTTATGTGGTTATTTTTAAAGATTTATTTGTTTATTTGAATGTCAGAATTGCAGAGAGAGGGAGAAGGAGATACAGAGAGCGAGGGGAAGAGAGAGAGGGACAGAGAGATCGATTGTCAGGTTTCCGTCTTCTGGTTCACACTTCAGAAAGCCATAATACCCAGCACTGGGGCACTGGGCCAGGCTTGAGCCAAGAGCCATGAGCTTCATCTGGACTGCTATACGCATGCAAGAACCCGCTTTGCTTCGGTCATCTTTCAGTGCTTTCCACAGGTCACTAGCAGAAAGCTGGTTTGGAAGTTTGTCAACCAAGACTCGAACTGGCATTCATATGGCATGTCCTTGTCACAAGGCAACTGCTTCATCCGCCATACCACAGCACTAAGCAAAGGTTTTAAACATAATGAGAAGGCTTGGATTGTTCACAGATTTACTGAAATGGAAGGGTAATGTAAGTTCTTACTGTGGACTCACTATGTAAGCTTTCCAGACAGATACTTTAGTGTAATTTACTGACATTTTGCAACTTGTTTTCTTGGTAGTTTGGTTATCACAGTGGTTTTGATTGCATGTTCACTACTTTAAGCATATTACCGTTCCTCTGTATCATTAAAAATGTTCAGAGTGTACATTTGGGAACCAGAAGCTATTTTAAAAATGCTGTTCTAAAACATAAAACAAATTTATATAATTTTTAAAAAATAATCTTAGGCAACCTAAAGGATTTTATAAATATTTATGTAAATAAATTGAACTTCTAGAATCTAACCAAGTGTTAGCTTTGTTTTATTCATGTATCTGATTTTCTGAAGTGATTTAAACTCATAGAAATCATTTTTGATGTTAGAGCATCCTGACCCAATAAACTTAACAAGAATAATTCTTTCACAGTTGCAAAAGGTCAAAATAGAACTTATGCTGGGATACTGAGAGCTGTATTACAGGTGCAGCAGTAACTCAGACTGGAAAGTACTCTTAAGCTCAGTTAAATTGTGGTTGCTTGGCTCCACACTGCAGCTTAAGTAAATTGATTCAGTGGATTAATGTAGTTATGTCAGGGGAGACAAACCTATCTGCTATGTGAAGTCTAAAGCTTATAGAAATATTATTTAACAGGCTTACTGGTTAAGAATGACAACTCTCTCTGTTCATAAGAGCTGACTCCTAAGGTCTGAGCTCTGTGGGTTGCGGTGCGAAAGAGCAAGCGCTCAGAAATAAATAATAATGATTAAAGGAACCATGTTATCTCTGTCCCTACAAGATATATGAAGCGCATTTATCTCATTTAAAATAGATACTGCATGTCCTTTTTTATCTTCCAGTGCAGTATCAGGGCAACTCTCCAGTCTCCTATTATCAGAAAGGTGGTGGTTTCAGTTCAGACATGCCTTTTGTCCTGCTATACCTGGTGTCATCTGCGTTTTGAGAGGAGAGGGGAAAGGCACCTACCAGAACGTCACACTGTGATTTTCCCATTTGCACACTTTGTGCATTGCAGTAGTTATGGCTTTCTACAGCTGCTTGATTACAGAATTAAAACTTCCTAAACTGACAATCGCTGTGATTACTCAGAACCCTCTTCAGTATTTTAAGTTGTATTACAGGTGACATTTTTTTTTGCTTGGATATTAAAGAATATAAGCATACTTAATTGTGTGTTAAAATTCATTTGTCTCCTAGAACAATATATTATATCACAAAAAAGCAAAATCAGTGCTTTAATGAAATAAACAAATATAGCTGTGTCCATTTAAATGTCTACTAAATAATTAAAATGAAAAAAAAAACTGGAAATAGAATTTACCATGTACTCTTACTAGAGTATTCTTTCTAGTCAGATGTTAGCAAAATCTTTTTAAAAAATAGAGTAAAATGAAATTAATACAAGATTTATTTCTGTTATTAATAATTGTAAATAGGGATATTGCTACAATAGTAAAATAAAACCTTGTTCCAAACAGTGCCTTAGGTTATGTACTATTTCTATTGCAATCATTATGGAATATGTTAGAAAAAGAATTATTTAGCATTTTTCTCAGTAATTGATTATCCTTGGGCATGAAGAAAATTAACTTTCAAGAGTTGCAATAAATTATGCTTCACTTTAATAATGGAGGGAACCCCAAAACCTTAGCTTGGCTTACACATCTATTCATTCTCAAAGACAAACTCCAGAATATTTGGTTACATATTCTCTTTTGTCCCAAAATGTTTGTGGCACTGCTTTGAAGTGGAATCTTATAATCAAAGGAAATGATTTTATTTTTCCTCAAAATTTTGGCAACAATACTGTAACAGCTCCACGTTCAATTGCGAATTTTACATGGATTATCCAAAAGTTTCCTATGGGTTATAAAACCAGCATGGCAAATATGAAGGTTATAAACCAGTTATGCTCACAAACATGCCTACACATATAAATTTGCTAACACATAATTGTATTTACAAGCTCTGGAACAAAGGTTGTTCAAAAAGAAGATGCCGAGGTAGTAAATATCCAATTATAAGCAGAGAAGAGCAAGTGGGAACTAATGGGAAATGAGAAAGAGCTGAGCCAGCAGCCTCAATCAATCAGAATGGCAGTGAGCCTTTGCTCAAAGCCAATGTCTTTAATTAAAACCCTTGTATTTTACTAATAACTTTGCATGTCTATAAGCCCTCTTATTGATTTCAATTATTTACTTTGTTCCTCTTTAGGATTTATAGTTTCTAGAGCTATTGTAACATTATAATGGACTAATTACTTGTATACATTTAACATTTCAAGAAGTGGCCCCATAGATTACTTCCAGGAATTAAGACAGAAATCCCCCTGGTATGCTGTTCACTTAAACATAAGTTCATTGCATTCATTGTAACTTTATGACTTTTTTTTTAACATGTTAAAAGTACAAGAAGGTTTCCATTTTGACTGAAAGAGAAATATTTATTCGAAATGCTCTCTATACTACAGTTTAATGTGATGTAGAAAGTATTGCATAATGCCATGCTGTGGGCTCAAGGGATACAAAGGAGGTATAGAAAATCATGTCTGTTCTCTGGGTATGCTTTGAGCACAGTGAAGGATGTTTATAACAATAAAAAAAAATATTGAGCCAAGGACATCAGGAGAATAAAGGTGTGGTCTAATTCAAAGCATCTCAAATTCTTCAAGATCCATTATCTGCCTAAGAGAACTGTTTAAAAATGTTTTTAATATGCATGAATCCTTGCATGATTTGAATATTTGTATATATTATATGGGTGCAAGAATGTAGATTACATGTATATGTATACACATACATTTATATGTATATATTATCTATGGATGATGTAGACATAGATGCTGGTAGATTGAGGGGAGTATAAACTGGAATGTAGTGGAAGGAGTTAATATAAGCAGCATTATCACAGAATGAATACTTAACGTTTGAAGAAGTAGAAAGAGATCATTGAGAAGAAATACCTGGAAGTGGTGTCATAAAATGATTTTGACATTCTGAAAGTTATGGTTTTTTTTTCTGATAAATAACTTTGTAAAAAAAAATCACTATTAAAATCATGTCTTTGATTATCTAAGAGAAATTTGGGAAATCCTCTACATGTGACATACTTTTGATGTGCTAGACACCTATACTTAATCTCAGTTACTGGGAAGAAAAGAAGGCAAGTAAGATTTCATTCTTGAAAAACCAAGCAATTATATACAATTCTCATGGTTAAGGAATTAAAGAATACATTAAAAAATATATCATCTTTATATCTGTTCCTTGCAGTAATCTGAGATATGTCGTATTATTTTTAGAATTGATCTGTTTGGGAGCTGGCGTGGTGGCTCCACGGGCTAATTGCCCACTTCCAAACACCAGCATCCCATATGGGCTCTGGTTCTTTTCCCGGCTGCTGCACTTCCCTTCCAGTTCTCTGCCTGTGTCCTGGGAAAGCAGTGGAGGATGGCCCAACAGCTTGGGACCACATACCTGTAAGGGAGACCTGTAAGAAGTTCCTGGCTTCTACTTTTGGATTGGCTCAGCTCTAATTATTGTGGCTATTTGGGAGGGAGTAAGTGGCTGGAAGATCCTCTCTGTGTCTCTCCTCCTTGTAAATCTACTTTTTGAGTAAAATAATAAATCTTTTTGATAAGAGTTAATCTGGCTAGAGAATAAGTAAATGGTGTAAGGATCAAAGAGGATAAGAAGAAATGGTTGGATAATGGTCAATATCTCTTATAACAAGTTACATTTTTACTCATCATGTTAGAATAGATTTGAATTCCTTAAACATCACACATTGTAATAGTCCTTTCTCAAACCAATGTAAATTTTATGCAGCATGTAACCATCTGTACTGTTGTCCTTGCTTCTTCTCTCAACAACCATAGGAATTTACAAAAGAGGTAGTAATTAACTGGTTTATGAAACAAAATCCAAAAATAATGAAAAAATACTTCTTAAATATTACCACATCATTGGAAACAGAAACTTGGGCCTTATCTAAAATCATTTTTTCCCATAACTTTTGGCTTTTGGTATATTGGTGTTGATACAGCATTATAGCAATAGTATCTTTGAGTTTGTTCCAATTTTACTGTTTCTTGAATTTGACTAATTTTTTATTCAGGATGATTATTTTCTTTTATAAAAGTGTTAGGTATGTCTCTAAGATGTGTCATTTCATTGAGTAGAGCACAGAGGAAACCCGGGAAAGAAAACAAAAAAAACCTCCAACACTCGTAGCAGGTGCAAGTAACATAATTTAAAATCATCTAAGATATTTTTCCACAGGCTGCTAGATTCCCTAAACACGAGTGCTGTGTAAGTGCTTGGCTATAATATTAGACCACGACACAGGGGAAAACTTAAATTAATGGGGAATTGCTACTTTCTAAAATGAAAACACTCACACTATGCAAATATCAGTTCTAAAATTAAGCTATATTTAACCATCTTCAGTCAATTCTTCATGAGTTCTTTTAAAATGAATGCAGTCTAAAATACTTCTGGAAAATATATTTAATAAATGCTTAGGAATTTAATAAGAACTATGTAGAACACTTTTCTCCATCAACTAGTAAGACATTAAAAAGTAGTCACTGCTGAAACAGTTCGAAACTGGCTCCTTAGGGATTTGATTTATGGAATATAATAGAAAGTCTAGATATAAAAGCAAAGGTTTCAATTTTTTTTGAAAATGACAATGCACAGATTATTCAGTGAGTACTATAAAGAACAACTGTGTCCACACAGAATAAGATTAGATCCCTGCCATAAAACAAAAGACATAAGATGAATGTGATTCAAACATTTAAAACCATAGTATATAGACATTTTTTAAAAATTTATTTTATGTTTATTGCAAAGTCAGACATACTGAGAGGAGGAGAGAAAGATCTTCTGTCGTTGATTCACTCTTCAAGCGGCCACAATGGCCGGAGCTGAGCTGAGCCAAAGCCAGGAGACCTTTCTAGACCTTCCATGTGGATACAGGATCCCAAGGCGTTGAGCCATCCTCAACTGCTTTTCCGGGCCACAGCAGGGAGCTGGATAGGAATCTGGGCCTCTGGGACACAAACTGGCGCTCATATGGGATCCTGGTGCATGCAAGGTACAGAGGACTTTAGCCATTAGGCTACTGTGGTGGATCCTGATTGTAGATTTTTTTAAAAAAGAAGAATTAATTGAAAGAGTTACAAAGCAAGAGAGGGAGATAGAGAAAGACAAAGAGTGATTTTCAGTCTGTTGGTTCTTTTCCAAATGGCTGCAGAGCTGGGTAGGTCCAAAGCAGCCCCTTCTGGGTCTTGCATGTAGGTGCAGGAGCCCAAGTAGAACACGGGATTGAATTGGTGCCCATGGGGGATGCTAGTGGCAAAAGGTGGAAAATTAGCCTGCCCCAACATAAACTATAGATTATAATGTGTTGTAGACTAATGCTTTTGTAAGCATGATGACCAGAACTGCTAGATAAAATAGAAAGGGAAATTATCATATGATGAAGATTTTTTAAAAGAAAAACAAAAAATGAGCATTTTAGCTACATTAGAGTAATTTACATTTTAAAGTATTTAGCAATAATAAGCATTTAAGTTGGAAATTCACCTAGGAAATCCTACAAAACTACTCATCTTTACTTATAATAAAAGATACATGATTACTAAAAACCAAACTTATACAGATAACTCCTGGCTGGGCTTAATGTGCAGGGCAAGAACAATGATTTGTAGTAGATTAAAACAGGTAAATATCACTATGTGGACAAGTTGATTTTATGTGTCAGAAGATTTGAAATTCACATTTTCTTGAATCAGGAAACTTATTATGTCTACCATCTATAATGTTATTATACATGCATAATACACATAAAACCTTAATAAGGTACAGTGGTACTTATTTCAGTAATAAATGTAAATGGTACAAATTTCTTAGAAGATTAGAGTATAACCATATAATAATGTAATGTAAAATTTCAAAAAATAATAACTGTCTTTGGATTTCCACTGAAAAACGTCGATGGAACCCTCACATTGATTATCCTAATTTCATAGTTTATTTTTATTCATTCTATTCATTTGGAGTTGAGAGCAACAGTGAAAAAGCATGAGTAAGACAAAGAAGGAGATATCTTCCGGCTGCTGGTTCACTCCCCCAATACTCACAGCAGTATTTGTGAGATCACACTTGAACCAGGACCAAGGAACTCCACCCTGAGGCAGTTCTGCAGATGGATGACAGAGGCCAGGGTACCTGAGTTAGCATCTGCTGCCTCCCATGTGTGCTGGCAGGAAACTGGATCAGAGAGCAGAGATAGGAGTCTGTCCCAGACAGTGCATGTTCCAAACCGTGGTTTGATCCCTGCACTACAATCCCTCCCCTCATCTACACTTTGTTTATGCTTTCAACCTGTTCGTTGCAACTTACTATTAGCTTACAAAATCAGTTTAGTGCCCTGATCAGTGTTAATATTTTTGCTGAAATAAAATAGGTTTGAATAAGTAAATCAGATTAAAATAGGAAACACAATATCAAAACGCTTTGCAGGGTGCTCGCTTCGGCAGCACGTATACTAAAATGCTTTGCAAAGAAATTAAGGATTATATTATTCCTCAAAAAATACCATGTATATGTGTCCTCAGCTGAATGATGTAGTATTTTTCCTATATAATTTGGAATATTTTTTAAAGATTCATTTTTTTTTTTATCGGAAAGGCGGATATACAGAAAGGAGAGACAGAGAGGAAGATCTTCCATCCGATGATTCACTCCCCAAGTGAGAGCAACGGCCAATGCTATGCCGGTCCGAAGCCAGGAGCCTCTTCTGGGTCTCCCACACGGGTGCAGGGACCCAAAGCTTTGGGCCATCCTCGACTGCTTTCCCGGGCCACAGGCAGGGAGCTGGATGGGAAGTGGAGCTGCTGGGATTAGAACCGGCGCCCATATGGGATCCCGGGCGTGCAAGGCGAGGACCTTAACCACTGTGCCATCGCGCCGGGATATAATTTGGGTTTTTTAAAAAATACTTTTTATTTGAAAGATTAAAGAGAAGGAGACGGAGAGGTATATGCTGGTACACTGCCCATATGTTCGCAATGAGCAGGGAGGGGTCAGGCAGAAGCCGGTCGCCTCCTGTGGGTCTCCAACATGAGAGGGAAGGGCTCAAACTCTTGAATCACCTTCCACTGCTTTTCTCAGGCCATTTACTGGGACATGAACTGGTAGCCATGTGGGATTCCAACATTATAGGGTATCATTGTGGTCTAGGTTAGGGGCTAATATTTATTTGCTAGGTTCTTGCCTCTTACTAAGTATTTTATGTACTGGCACTGGTACTGCTTAGAAAGTTGGAAGGTTTTTTTCAGAAGGTGAAGAATAGAGACACTCCTGAGCTATGACCATCGCAAAAGTGACCCAGCCAGCAGAATAGTGTAAGAGAAAGACAATTCTACTGTCCGTCCTCTATAACCATGGGGAGAGAAGAGATCAAGTCCATCTGTAGGATGGATTCTTGAGGGGCTTGAAAGGGGAGCAGCTATGTGACACCGCCCACCTCAGATCCCCGTTAATGGAAGGTATCCCCTGGAAAGGACACATTTGCTTCACAGATGAGCAGATAGGATTTCATATGTGGGAAAAGTGTGGCTTCAAAGCACAGCTAGCTGCTGACCTAAGTCCAGATCATGGTGGCTATGCCGTAATACCAGCCCTGGCAAGTTGGACTTTCAATTGAAGTCTGAAAAATAATATAGACATTCATCATTTAAAACAATAGGAATATATGATTGGCTCTTTAAATACAGTTATCCCAAACAAGTTCAATTATAGAAAAAGCAATATTTTGAAAAATTGTTTATAAAAGCCTGTTTGTGGCACATGTAACATTTTTAAGCAAATCCCCTTTAAACATCATCATTTTTGAGATTAAAAATCTCAGCCAAGGTTAAGCATTGACTGGCTCTGCGGACCTAAAATTTCTTCTCCATAAACATTATGTAGGGGAATCCATGATACCCAAGGATATTTCAGAATGTGCAAGAAAAATAGAATTTTAAAAATGTATAGATAGATAGATAGGTAGATAGATAGAGTCTTATTACATGACTTTCAGGAATTTTATACCATATTGAACTTATCTTTTAAGCCCAGTTTTCTACACATATTTTATTGTATCCAGAATAATATGAAATCTACAGCTTCAACCACAAATTTGAAACATATTTGAGTAATGTTTTCATTTTCATTCTCATCACTCACAATTGTGTTAGAATGGCTTCAAAATTATTTTCGGAGGCATGAAACAAATGTGCGAATATTTTTCTTTTTCAATGTTTGAAATATTTTCTGGGGCTGTCTTTCCTCCCCACTTCCATTCCCATCAGCTCTTACACATTATTTGTGGTGCTTAATGTAAATCTGTCAGTGAAGTCACATAGGGATCAAGTTTGAGCCAATTTGGATAATAGCTTACTTTGCCACTTTGGACAAGCAAAGGACGTTGTTTTTTCCCAGTTTTGGGGTGGTTGGTTTATTTTCCTACAAGGTTAAGTGTGTACATACATTCACTGTGTTCAAAATGGTAACCATCAGCTTTCCTACATTTCTGGGTTTGTGACAAGACTATAATGATTATTCTAACTTGCTACTAGAATTTTGGGTGCCCTATCTCCAACACATCAATTATGGGTGGGCTGTAAGATGCAGCCTGCAGTTCTAATGCAAAAATGCATCTTAAAAGAAATGTTATTTGTGGTATTCTTCTAATGATGCAAACTCTTTTTGTCCTGAAACCAGTATCTGTACTCTGAAGAAAATTTGTAAAATTGTTTTCTTTCAAGAATGTTGTGATAGTAAATGGGCTAGCTCAATATTATTTTTTGAATCATTCACAAGCATTGGAGATGCTAATAGCCTTTTAGTAAGGGAGATTTTCCTGGTGGCAAAAAATGTAGTTGAAAATCAACTTCAAAGTCTCTCGGTGAATCAAAGACTATGTCTTTACAAAATAAGTTGAATGAAACTTCATCAAGTAAGTGAATGAAACAACAAATGGTAGAGTGATTTAAACAAGACCTCTTTTCTTTGACACAACAAACAATTTCAACATAAAGCAACTGGTGTGCTGTCAGGGGTTCATCCGGGACAAGGGTCAAACCTCATTAGTGACTCCCAAACTACAGGCAAAGTTTCACTAAGTCACTTTAAGTTACGACTTCAGTAAGGATTGTACATATATTTGCATCCAATTCTCAGCTGAGCTGCATTGCATTAATGCATTTAGGCGGGCATCACAGTGTGATGGATAAAGCAGCCACCTGAGACACCAATATTCTATATGGATGCCAGTTGAAATTCCATTTGCTCCACTTTTGATCCAGCTCCCTGCTAATAGTCTTGTAAATGCAGTGGAAGAATTTGGACCCGTAATACCCAGGTAGAAGCCTTGTCAAAAGCTTGTGGTTCCTGGCATGGTCCTGGCCCCAAGCTGGCCATTTGGGGAGTGAATCAGTTAAAAAAAAATCTCTCTTCTCTCGTCTCTCCCTCTATCTCTTGGTAACTCGGGCTTTCGAATAAATATTTTTACAATGCACTTAGGAATATCAGTCATGTCCCCTTAAGAGTACAGAATGTCTTGATTCATTCATGCGAGACTACCTTGTAATTAAGGATAAAAGAAAACAAGTTTACTTTTCTCCTATGCTATGAAAATTGGAATATTGGAATTCTCATTTGGGAGACCCAGCATTTACTTCACAATTCCACATTGCTGGAGTTCAGTGTTTAAAACCATAAATATCACTACCAACAGCCTTTCTCCATATCTTTGAACTTGTGACATTGGTTAAAATAATTGAAAAATCTTTAAAGTTCAAAGTTTCTTCCCTTACTAAAGCAAGTAACCAGATTATGAACTCTGACTCTGCACAGCAGTAATTCTGTTCCTAATTAGTCAGATTGGGAATAAAATAGAAATACCATTCCAGTTGATAACTATGCTCTTACCTCTGATTTTCGTTTTGAAGGCTTTGACCCTGTTAGAGGAATCTTTCACTAAGGAGAGTATCGTAGAGCAGTAATTTCAGATTATTGACATATAAAATGTACTTGTGAAAAACACAGGGCCTCCAATTTAAACTAAGGACTTAAAATAAATAAATTTTCAGCAGGGGACATTTTGGCACAACGAATCAGAACCCCACTTGAGTTGCTCTCATTCAATCTCAGACGACCTGGTTCAAGCTCCAACCTGAATCTGGCTTCTTAGCAGTGGGATTCTGGAAGATAGCAGTGGAATCCCTGCAACCATGTGAGAGACCTGGTTGGAATGCTGAACCTTTAGCTTCAATCTGACCCAGGCTTGGCTGGTTGTGGGCATTTGAGGGATAAACCAGAGAACAATATCCAACTACATTCTGTTGAGAGAATGCATGCTGTGTTAGTTTTGTAAACTCTGATTTTCTACCCATTTCAGCATGCTCTATAAGTAATATTTGTTCCATTTATTGTGTATCCTGCTTATGGTCATTTTCTACAAGTATGTCACATAACTTAAAGTGTTCAATTTTTTGTCACAATTTCACCACTGGTAGGAACACATATTGGATTCTAAAGCAAGAGAATGTATTTGAAGAACAATTCTGTAAGCCCCGTCTTTAATGAAATGGAAGTCTAAAGCTTCTAGAGGAGATTTTCCTTAAAATACTGACAACTAAGGACACAGGAAGTCCATTCAGTAGCTCATTGCAGTGTTTTTATCACTCACACAGCTAATAAATCCTGCTTCGCGTCCAACACCATTCACCTCTTCTTTAACCCAGGCATTTTTCTTGTTGATCAAACTTCCAAGTATATAGCTGAAAACAGCATGGCACGAAAGCAGTTCTGTTGAAGTACTGTTTAATAGAGATGATGTGGCTCATGAACAAAATTTATTAAAACTTTGTCAATAGCAATAGAGATAGCATAAACAATATAGGACTGAAAATAATTTAATGCTAATTGAAATAAAAGAATAAAATATGAGTTAAAATATGCTTATCCACAACCTGGGGTTAGCCAGGGCTGACCTGCCACACAGACAACTACTGTGTGAAATAAGGGAATGCCTTTATGATGCTTGCTCTCTCTCTTCTTTACTTCAAGTGTTTGCCTCTAGATTCAGTTCATTCTCCTCTCAAAGCTTTTTATCTGCTTGCATATCGATTTCTGTTTGATTTCCTAGTTAATGAGAGAGCGCTTAACAACACAGTTAGGAAATTAAAGCAAAAGATCAGCATGATTAAATTTTGGACAAAGAATAGCCTGGAGATGAAGTCGAGTTGCATGACTTAGAGATTTTTCCAATTCTAACTGGATAGAACAATGGTTCTCAACTCCACAATTTGAACTGGAACTGAGTGAGAACTTGTTGTACTCAGCAAAGCTCCCATGCATTTCCTGTGGCTTTGATTTATTCAGGATTAGGTGTCATACAGGCATTGTGTTTTCTAAAACGTACAGTGTATCTTGTACTTAAAAGGGGGTCTGTAACCTATAACCTGGGAACTTAGGAAAACAGAGACTCTTGAGCCCCATGAATCCAAATATTCATTTACACATCATTTACACATTGATTCTTGAAAGGCCCTGTTTGTGATCTCAAGCAGTGTGAGATCAGAGCCCCTGAGTACAGGAAGCGAAGAGAATCAGAATCTGCACCTGGTACAGTGAGAAGCCATTACTGGCATCCTATGACAGTGTGTCTGGTCTGAGTCCTGGCTCACCTTCTAATTCCAGCTTTCTGCCCACTGCACGTGATGTAGTCCAAGTACATGGATCCCTGTCACCCATATGAAAGATTTAGATTGAGTTTCCTATTCCTAGCTTTAGCCTGACCAAGCCATAACTGTTGTGGATACTCCGCGAGTGAGTCAGAGGATGGAAGATCTTTGCCTGTCTTCCTGCCTCTGAGACCAGCATCCCATATTGGAGTGCCAGATAAAAACCTGGTTGCTTTACTTCCAGTTGACTCCTTGTTCATGTGCCTGGGAAAGGAGTGGAATGTGGGCCCACATGCTGGGATTGTTGCTGTCTATGTGCCCTGCCACACTTGGGATACCTGAATGGAATTTCTAGTTTGTGGCTGCAGCCTTACACAGCCCTGGCTATTGTGACCATTTGAGGAGTTGATCAAATGGCCTGTTTTTCCCTCTCTCTCTCGCTTTTTCAAATGAATGAATGAATACATAAACAATTCCTCTTGAAGAAGCAAACAGGGAGAGAAAATAGTGGAGATAAGGAAGAGCCAGTGAACGATAGAAGAAAAGAAGTGCCGTGGAGTAAAATGAGTAGATAAAGTGCTTAAAAAGATTTTAAATGGACAATGTTTATTTAAATTTGAGATCTTTCGTTTAACTATAACATTCTTTTGCTACTCATGATTATCCGTGTGAATATTTTAAATATTTACAAAATAAATTTTAAATAGATACATCCAATAGTACGCACTTATTGGGGTACCATATGATATTTTAATCCACATATACATTGTGCTAATTTCTTTAAGATTTTAAAAAATTTTTCATTGAAAATCAGATTTAAAGAGAAGGCGAGAGAGAGAGACAGGCAGAAAAATCTTCTGTCCATTGGTTCATTCCCCAAGTGTCTGCAATGGCTGGAGCTGAGCTAATCCAAAGTGAGGAGCCAGGAGACACTAGCCACGAGCCAGGACCAGGGGAATCTTTCGGATCTCCCACAAGGGTGCTGGGGCCCAAGGTTTTAGGCCATCTGCAGCTGTTTTCTCAGGCCAAAGCAAAAAGCTGGATGGGACGTGTGCAGCCAGGATATGAATCGGTGCCCATATGGGATCCTGGCAGATGCAAGGTGAGGACTTTAGCTACTAGACTATCGTGCCAAGCCCACATTGTGGTATTTTCAATTTGAATAAGCATATCTGTCAGTTCAAACATATAACTTTTTTGTTGTGATAACATTCCAACATATTTCAATCTTTTTAAAAGAAAAAAAATACTATATTAAACTAACTGTAGTCACCGTGCTGTGCATGAGAACCCAAGGATGATTTGCTTCTAAGTATAACTTTTAGTATTCTTTATAAAATCTTTTCCTTTCTCTTCCTTCCTTCCCTAGTTCAGCTTCTTTTGGGTTGCACCTGGGAATGAACTCAATGGGTACTTGTCCTTCTAAATTTGGTTTAATTCACTTAACATTGTGAACTCCACTTCCAGCTATCCAACATTAAATGCTGCATGAGTAAATCACCGTATTTTCAAGTAATCTTGTCTTTAAGAAGTAACTTTAATCATGATATTATACAAGAAATAAGACATTGGTTTTATTAACGGACTACTGATAACATTAGGTACAAATAGTTTAATTTTGGAAGTGATACATATTCTCTCAACAGTACGTTCTTACCATGTTTGATTCCTTGAGACTCACCCATCTCATTCTCAGATATATTTTGAATGCCCTCCCTATCCAAATCACTCACTTTAATATCCTGTCCAGTTTAAATTTCAGGTTATAATTTTATATTAAAAATGCTATTTAATAGTGCATCACCAAATAATCTGGTTAGATTTTGAACAAAATATTTTTAATGCACCCAGTGAAGCGGTTTAGGAGGGGTTCTGAACACAGGGAAATATTCCAATGAAATATTCAAGCAAGGATGGAAATTAATAAAAACCAAAGCAATTATAAGTTAATGTTGCTTTGGAGACTGAATTATCTCATTGATTTCAAAAACTTTTGTTTCAGCATTATAATAAAAAATGAGTGCAATTTGATGTGTTCATGCTAAGTAAGTAATGCCTATTAATCAGCAGCTGCTATTAAGCAGATTCATTTGGTGGGCTCCTCCACTTGTCCTGCATCTTTGATGTGTGCATAGAAATATTTTCCTTGTAAAAACAAGTGTTACATAACAATGTATAGAAATGTTTCCTCAGCCTCTGGCATCACTGTTTGAAGATTAAGCTAATTCTCTTCTTTCTGCTTACTTGTGATGTGTCACTCACTTTCAATTGCATTAATGCTTAGAGAATTTTCATTTGAAATTAGTATATGTGAAGATCTTGCTCATGAAATGTGCTCTTTTAAATGACATACTTAGCTTCCCTTAAAAACACACACACAGGGCCCGGCGGGGTAGCACAAGTGGTTAAGGTCCTCGCCTTGCACGCCCCGGATCCCATGTGGGCACCAGTTCTATCCCGGCAGCCCCGCTT